>NW_025220781.1:0-166995 GCF_014066325.1 Apis laboriosa | reverse complement strand
AAAAAAAAAAAAGGAAAACAACAAAAATTCTCATGTAAGACAAGAACATTAGGATTCATCGATGAATCGGGAATCGCGAAACCGTTTCGATGCCAATCAACGCGCCAATCCGAAACAAGGTTAAAACAATTTCCGAGACAGCGAGCCGCGCTTCGGTTCGATTTTATAATTAAATAAACTGTACGCAACAATACCCGTGGAATAAACCCTAGTGCTTTCTCCCTCCCTCTCTCTCTCTGTCTCTCTCTCTCTCTCTCTCTCTCTCTCTCTCCCTCTCTTTCTGCGCGTCCGTTATATGCTTCTTTCTCCCCCTCTGAATAACTGCGTTATAACACAGTTTTCCGTCATAACTCGATTGCATCGGCTTGCGCGGACAAATGTCGTGTGCAATAATTCCGAATCAATTACGCTTCTGGCTGAACGATTCCCAGCCGCGCCCAGTGTCGAGGGGAGGGAGGGAGGGGGGGGGGGGTAGGTTTGCACTGAATGACATTCCACCCGCACTCCCGCGTGGCAATAGTATCGAAGACAGAGAGTCTGGCGTGTATTTTTCTTCTTTTTTTTCTCCTCCCCCCCCTTCCTCCCCCTTTTATTCATCGACAAATATTGTCGTTTCATTTTCATCCGTCGAAACGAAAAAAATAAAGAGGGGAAATTTATAAAATAATAAAAAGATGGAATCTCGAAGAGAAAAAAGCGAGAGCGAAAGTCTCGCGTCCCTTTTCTCTCTTCTGTTCAGGTTCAGCTTCAGGGGCAGGATTTTCAGGGGTAGGTAGGTAGATAGGTAGGTTTCGACGATCGTGGGATGTAATTTGGAAAGAGGGAATAAATTGGAAATTCAGGGATGTTTTTTGACTCGAACTTGGTTTCGAGGGAGAGAATCTCATCGTGTGCCGTTTATAACGCGACGGTATTCTATTAGCCTCGCCATTAAACGCTTGCTAATCCACGTTTGCATGCATCCTGCGGTTTCGCGGTTTTCTCACAAACACCTAATTTGCAATAATGAAGATGGGCGGAGCGTGTCGAATCGTGGAAACAGCGGAGGAAGGAAAATGTATACGCAATTTGGAAATTTTAGAAGTATCTTTCTAACAAATTTTACTCAGTCGAATAAATTCTGCGTTGTAATATCTTAAAAACGTAAAAAATCGGAAAAACTCAAATTTTACTTTTCTTTTCAAAATTTTAATTAAGATTTCGAGCAAACGTTTAATGAACTTAAATTTCTATTCTTAATTTTTTACTTTACGCGAGCTAAAATTGTATTAATAATCGATGAATTATTTTCATCGGATAAATCTCGATATCTTTACAGAAATTCAGACGAATTTACCGCGAGCTCTTTGCGAATCACGTTTCGATACAGCGTTGATTCAAAGCTACCCTTTGATCAAATATCATAAAAATTCTATTATTATTATCGAGCAATACGGATGCGTTAAACGGACGTATATATATGTATAACAAATACGTATTAACAAATTTTTGCGACATTTGATCAAAGGGACGACGATAGCCATCAACGAGGGGAATTTACAACGTGAATGAGAAGCGAGGGGATTACGACACACAACCACCAACTTTTCGAGCCGTCCATCAATCGCGACAAAATAATCCTTTGTCGACGGCGAATTTAGAAATCGAAGCATGCACGTTTCAACGGGGGATTAAACCCGAAAGTAATGAGAGCTTACTATCAAATCGATTTTGCATAAATATGAAAAGTAAAAGAGAGGAAACGGCTGCCTTCGTGTTATTCCGCATTTTACCATTCCCAATGTTTCTGTCGTGAACATTATATTCTCTGCAATAATAATAATAATAATAATAATATAAAATGTTTAAAAATTACCATTCTTTTTTCGATCTTCGTACGTTTCCAAATTTTGAATAGAAATTTTTATTAAAGAAAAATAAAAATATATATATAAATCATTTATAATTTAAAATGTTTAAAAATCACCATTCCTTTTTCGATCTTCGTACAACGTTTCAATTCCAAATTTTGAATAATATTTTACTGATTTATTAAAGAAAAAAAAATATATATAAATCATTTATAATTTAAATTGTTTAAAAATCACCGTTCTTTTTTCGATCTTCGTACAACGTTCCAATTCCAAATTTTGAATAATATTTTATTAATTTATTAAAGAAAAAAATATATGTTTAAAAATCACCATTCTTTTTTCGATCTTCGTATAACGTTCCAATTCCAAATTTTGAATAGTATTTTAGGTGATTTATTAAAAAAAAATAAAAATATATATATAAATTATATATAATTTAATAACGTGCATTTCTTCTAATATATATACTTCTTTAAATTTTAGAATCTTTAATTTAATCTTGTGAAATTTTCATCTTTACATTATCCGAACATTGACTTTTCCCAAACTGAGAAAATTTCCTTCTCTTTTTTCCTCTTAACGCGAAAAATCTCGGATAAAGCTCGTATATCACAGTATGCGCGCAGAAACTTTGGCAGTGTCTCTGTATATAATCGTGATATTTTACCACGTTGTGTCGAACGAAACGCAAATATTTATTGCACGTATGTCTGAAATTTTGGGAGGGGGAGGCCCGCCGCAAAGACAAACACCTGAATCTGTCAAGCTGACTCGGCAGTAAACCATCCTCGCCGCTCCTCCATTCGTCCGCAACGTGCACGGAGGGAGGCAAATTACTCGAGGATAGCAATTAATAAAGCTCGTAATAGCGGCATCGTTCCCCCTGCCCGTTAATCACCTTAACGAGTGCTTTTGTTAAAGGCCAAAACCTAGCCTTAACCTCGACCCCAGTAGCCGAACGAAGAATCGGAAATAAAGAGGCGAGCCGACTCGCCTTCGGGCTGTTTGCTACCCTCTCTGATCTTTTACCCGCCTTGCATCTCAACGTGCTCGCAACAACCTGTTTGCCTTTCTGATTATCCGGAAAGGAAGTCGGCCCGATTAAGAGTTAACCGATGTCTAGGGCCTTTTTCTTTTCTCTTCAATTTTTCTCCCGTTTATTATTTCGACTGCTTGATTGCATTTTATCTAATGATAGATGAAGAAATAAATAATTGGTTATCTTGGAACGTGGAGTAATGGAATTTAATTCATTGTTTCGTAAATGAAATGTATTTCGAAGATACGATTCGAGTAATTTCCCGCCTTTCTTCTGGATTTGGTATGACATAATGTGTATCATATAATTTACGATTGAACATAATAATAATAATATTAACAATGAGAGAGAGAAACATTTAGGATAAAAGAATAGGTGCTCGTTACCTATAACAAAGTTATAAAAAAATAAGATAAAGAAGAACGGGAAAGAAAAAAGAAAGAAAGAAAATAGCACGGAAAAAAGTACAGTGACAGCTTTTGTGCGATGAAATTTTCATAGGTGAAAAAGGTGAAAAAAAAAGAAGAAGAAAAAGAAAAAAAAAGGAAAAACCTGTCGAATCAATTTGGCTATCAATTTGAGGAATGTTGGATATACATTTGTCGCGGTGTATGAACAAAAAATGGTGTCTTTTTTTTTCACGAGAGGTAGACGAATGAACACAGAAGCGCTAAATCGAGGATTTAAACAACGTTCACGGCGGTGAGATAGGCCAGTCATTTACGTGGATTAAAAGCCGTGAGGGAGGCGTCCAGGCACCCCGAGGGATGCGGGAGAGAGAGATGGTTTTGGGGGCTTTGGCCACAATCCGGTCACACGCCTGACCAATTCCTCCAACGCTCGCTCCCAACCATCACCGTTGTTGTTCGCAGAAAACTAGAGTGTTAAACCATATCCATTGTTCATTCGTTTAAACCGCTGTGTAATCTGTCGAGCACGAGTCAAAACAATATGCGGGATATCGAGGGGTGGGGGGACGTGGCTCTCTTCCGCCAGTTCAGTTATATTATTCTTCTTCGACCAATTGTTGAAAAGTTGTCGAAACAAAATCTTGCGAAAGATTTTGGGGGTGTTGTACATGCGTGAATATGAAAACTCTGATGTGAAATGATGTTTGAATTGATAAGGCATATTGGGAACGAATCGATTAAATATTTTTCATTACTATATAAACATGTTTTTCACATCGATTTTTAATTATAATTAGGATTTTTTAATTATTAAAATCAAAACGAACGACTGTTAAATATGCGAAATTTTATCTTTAAAACGTTTCTTTTTGGTCATCTCGATATGATTTCCGGTTCCCAATATATCGTCGCGTAAAGGGAAGGATAATTTTTATAGTCTCTCTGTAGTTTCAATAAATAAAATTTTCGCATATTATTTTTATCAATTGAATATTTGAACACGTTTTGAGCTGTACAAAAATTCACAGTTTATGATGATCGTGTTAATTTCAAGAAAACTCACAGAAACAGACAGAAAGATCATTTTCAATTTCAACTAGATTACTGAATGGAAAATCAATCTCAATCAACGCGAGACAATGAGTCAACGCCAACCAAATTCATACTCGACATAAATAAAATTACTTTTTAAAGAAACTTGATCTCAGACAGCTAATGCAACGTATGACAACACTCATAAATGAAAATATCGAGGAATTTCAAAATCAAAAACAATGAATTTCGAGATGCGAGATAAATCCCTAAAAGAACAGCTAATACAAAAACAATGTGAAGACGCGAAATAAACGGATAAATCCCTAAGAAGAACGCACGGGATAAATGCATAATGGTTGAAGGAACGAAAATAGGTCGAATCTCAGATCAGAATCGGAAAGCCAGTTTTCGTGTAACCGAACTAAGTGGCGAAGTGGACAAGTTGTGGGGGAGGGAATGAACGAAGCGAGTAACGGAAGTAACACCCCCCTCTTCCTTTCCCTCCCATTCTGGCAGCCTTATCTGCCAAGGCAGTCGACCGTCTCCCGCACGGTTAGCCCATTATACGTGCAATGCCGGCTAGACGCAATTAAGTGGGCCTCGCACCACACCACCAGATATACCATTCTCCTCGTGTTCCGCGAGGAAGGATACAGGTCGGTGGAGGGAAACGTGCCACGAGCAAGGACACGGCCGATATCCTTTACGGTCTGTCTACGTTCTCCCCCTCCTCCTCCTCTCTCGCCCCTATTGCGCGGACCAACCCCTTCTCTCTGTTCCTGACGTGTGAAACTGGGATCCTGGCTGGCCGAATGCGGCTACCAGAACCGTCTTTACTCACCCACCCACCCCTCTCGTTACTGGTCAATTCCGGCGCCACTGGTAAATTCCTTGATTAGTTTGTACGAGCTTTGCATCGACTTTTGTTTGTTTAACGTCGCTAAGATGGACTCGAGGAAGCTCGAATGGACGAATTTTTTTGTAAAATGATTCGTGATTCGAAGAGGTGATGGTCGAATTTTGTTGATTTAAATTTAGTTTGAAAATTTATTTTGACGTGGAATTTTATGTCTATTCTTCTTCAGAAAAAGAAAAATGGTGGAAAATATTATTCACAGAATCTTCGATTTAATTTTTTTATCGTTTATCATCGTTCCGTTTAATTAGATTATCACGATTGCTATAAAGGGGTGTGAAATTTAGCTCGTTAAGAAGCTTCATCGAGTCTGAAAAATGTCTGAAAAAGCGTTGATTGCATTGTTGGGCCGGTAGACAGACTAGTAACAGGGCTATACTACTTAAACCCCGAGCCTTAAAACGCTAAACAAACAAACTCCATCGAATAAGTGGTCGTTCCAGGGCATGGTAATTGCTTTCCTGGAGGATTCGCGGAATGATCGAGATCACAATTTTGGAATAGAGAGTTGTGGCTGCCGTTGCTCAACAAGGTTAGCGGGAGAAACGTTGAATTTCAATTTAAATTCCAATTTTTCGTCGCGAATGGGGAAAAGTTTTGGAAGGGAGAGGGAAACGGACGCGGCGGCGCAAACTTCGCGGTAAATTGATTTAACGCTTGAAAATATTTTCAATGACCACAGGGGTCAGCCGGGGAAATTTTACGGAAATTCTGCACCCTTCGTATCGAAATACCTTGAAAACTGAAAAGCCGGATTATCACGCGAAATATCAATTATCGGTTATCAAGTTTAACGACCAAGATTAATATAATATTCCTCGGCTACAAATAGATATTGCGTACAGAGACTATTACTGCCAATATCGTAATACCGCATTAAATTTGCAAACCGTGACGGATTACGAAGCTCTAATATTCCTACAAATTCATAGTACTTGTATTTAATGAGCTTATATTATTAAACTTGTGTATGTATATATATATATATATATACACAGGTTTAATAAGCAACGATTACAACAATATTTACAATAATAAATTTTAATTATTTTTCACACAGTAAATAAAAAAGTCGAGTCAAAGATGATTGATTCCTTTCTTCGAATCTCTTCTTAAATATTAAAAGTTCGATCCGCGTTTTGAAAGTAAATTTAAGAGGGGAAAATTTAATAGCAAAGAATGTTAATAGAAATTCTGTCGACATTTTCTCTCGTTGAATATAAATAAATCGTATTTAAGATACTTGGAGGAAGGAAGCCGAATGTAATAATTTCTGAACGAATGTATGAACGTACTTCACGTGTCGGATTCGACGATAATTGCGGGAGGAATTCGTGATTGAGAAGAGATGAAGAGGGGAAATGTTAAAAGGATACAATTGTCGACGAGCATAAAGGTGTGATATAATACGAGATTTTTTTCAACGTAACCGATGCATGCAGAGTGCACTTGTACTCTTCAGTTTGTCGCGCCGGGCTACTTGACTCGACAGTAATTTTTGCAACGCTTCGCCAGACAGCAATGCAATTGTCTCCCTCGTTGTATGTAACAACGTCTAAATCAGCGAATAAATTGATGCCCGGCTGGACAGGTTTCGCTTGATACGTTTATTTTATGATACCTCGAAGGGAGAAACATACGTTTGCTTTATTAACAAACGAAGCATCGTAAAATCGATCTTTTGTGAAAGTGCGTTTTTACGGAATTAGATAAAGAAAAAATTCAAATATTCGAGAAGAAATTATTTACTTATACCTCAATTTTCAGAAACTTTCTAAATTACTAAAAATTAAATAATCCTTTGTTAAAAATAAATACAACGAAATAAAATCTATATACTTTGCGAAATTTCAAACGATAAAAGCAAAGAAGCTATAACAAACATCTTTGTATCTCTCTTTCAAACAAGATCCAAATTCGATCAAAATTCTATTTCGCTTTTAAATTTCAATTTCTCGTAAAATTCAAAACAAAGGAATACAAGGAATTTGTAGGAATATTAGAGCTTCGTAATCCGTATTCCTCCCTGAGGAAAGGAATACAAATATAAAGAAAAAAAAAAAAAAATATTTCACCCACCTTACCAAGTTTCTCCACCTTCTCTCAACTTTTTTTCTCGTCAAAATTCTTATCCTCTTATCCTCGAAAACAGGATAAAGCGAAATCGATTTAACGAAATTCTGTTCGAGTAAACAGGGCATTATCTATGCGCCGCCCGCATTGACTATGAAATAGGAAGAACGGAATTGGCGGACTAACAACGGATCCAACGCGCAACGTGCAACTGCACATCGATTTCGTTGCCCGGTAGGCAATATTCAGGGGGCGAAGTGCAGGTATCCAGCCGCGCTCGATAAACATTGCCGTGTCTGCAGCCTGTGCCACTGCAGTCAGCGATCCTTTCATCGGCTCAGATCACCGCTACAATTGAGACGACGCGTATAATGCGGGGGTTGCAACATCAAAGTGGTGAATACGAGTTAATTGCGGCGTGACTATTCAGCTCTGCGTGAAAGCTGAGCAGTAACACTGGAGGAGGCTGCTCGCTCTCACCCAGGGAGGAGGAGGAGGAGGAGGAGGAGGAGGAGGAGGAGGAGAAGACTTTATTTCGTTCGTCTCGACCACGTGGACGAACGACGCGTGCAAGCTTTGATTTAAATGGCATCTGCTCCTCGCTCTCTATCCTCCCCCCTCTCGATCGATTCGATCCACGATAAAGGATGCAAAGCCGAACATTGATCGTGGATAATGATTTCGTGTTGATGAAACGCTCCACTCCTCTCTGATTTCGTCCGGTCTCGTTCGCTTTGACTGACGGACGGTGGAATTTCGGGGGGGGGAGGAGGGAAACGTGTTCCGGCGGATCACACTTTTGTGATTACGGGATTCGAAAGATCTCCCCTCTTTTTTTTCCTTGATTTGGACATTTTTTTTCTTCTTTTTTTTTTTTTTTACAAATTGGATGGATCAATTGTTCTTTGGGTGGTGACAGGTTCAATCTGTGAACAATCGAGTCGAGTTTTCGTTTCATTTTGATTTGAATCGGGGATCGAGAGTTTTTTCGAGTGCAAATGCCAAAAATTGTATATCGCGTCGAGGAAATTCGTTAAGCCAAATTCGCAGAGGGAAAAACTATGTTTGGTTCTTTGGGTGGAACAGATTTTCATGTTGTAATATTGTAATTACGAATACGCAATAAGTGTATTTATGTGTGCTCTGTCTTAAGAACGAAAGATTTTAAAGAATTTGGAATTCCGCGTGAACGGAGTGAAGCGGCGAAATAATTGAACAAAGTATAGGAGAATTAAGAAGAAGAGCAACAAAAATGAGCTTGAAGTTTCGATCAATTAATCTTGGCATCTCCTAATCTCTTAAGGTATAAACATCTTTCTTTTTTCTCTTCTTTCGGAATTTTATACCCTTACATTCTTCGTTCATCGATAAAATTTATAACGTTACTCTTACTCTTTGCGTCCCCCTTTGCATAATTGAGATTCAACGAGACGATGAACTTTCAAAACTTTATATAAGATCCACAACAAGAATCCACATATAAATATTTAAAAAAAATTAACAAAAATTTGTTTCAAATGCTTCTACCCCAAATAATTCTGTAACACTTCACATCATTAACCTCCGAAAAAAAAAAACCTCCAATCTCGACAACAATCCACGTAGCGAGGAAAAATTACCGATCTAAAATTCACCTGAAGCCAATCACGATCCACGTTTCACGATCCCTCCTCCCACGCGAGGAGGGAGAACGAGAAAGATCATCAAACAGAGAAGGGTGAAAAAGAATATAAAAAAAAAAAAAAAAAAGAAAAAGAGAGAAAAATTTCACCCTCGGCAATTTTTACCCCCCCCCCTCCACCCCCTTGTTGCCGCTTGGATTCGAAGATAACAGGAAGGGGGAGAGGGGACGAAAATTAAAATTCCACGAGGCGCTCGCGCCAACGGCCGTGTAAATGCGCTTTAATAATAATGTAAACGCGTAACGAATGGGAGTTAACGCGCGGTCACTTTACCGTGAAACGAGGCGACGCGGCGTTTCCAGGGTGGCGTGGGTGGACAGGGTCGCGGAGGGCGCGTGGATCCACCCGAAATCCTACCCCCCTCCCCCTCCCCTCCCCTCCACCGAATTCCAGCCGCGCCACGACCCCTCCGTGCAAACGTACAAACTCGGCGGCGGCCGGGTTAATACGCATAATTGCATAAAATTACCGGGGCCCCGAATTATCGGGGGCCGTGCTTTAAACGAGCGCCGATCCACGCCCGCGACCTTGCTCGGCCGCCCCGCGCCGCCAATAATTCGAATCGGGTTTTCTTGTTTTCCGGGCACGTAGATTCTTGGATGAAATTGGCCGATGATTCGAGAGGGATGGTTCCGCGATGTGTTTCGTCGTGAATTGTGTAATTTTCGGTGATTTGACGAAGATTTGCGAACGCCTCGGGGCTGAAAGAATTGCAGAAGCATTGTAAGTGTTTATGGTTTTAATCAAACCGTTTGAAGCAGTTTGAAGAATTTAGAATTGGAATCGTTGTAAGTGTCTATAATTTTTGTCAAACGGTTTGAAGTAGAATAGTGGAATAGTTTTGATGAAAAGGAAAAGATTCGAGGGTAAATAACGGAGGAAGAATTTAGAATTCGTTGCATTGTAAGTGTCTATGGTTTTAATCAAACCGTTTGAAGCAGAATAATGGAATAGTTTTGAAAAGGAAAAGATTCAAGGGTAAATAATGGAGGAAAAATTTAGAATTAAAATCGTTGCATTATAAGTGTCTATAATTTTTATCAAGTGGTTTGAAGTAGAATAGAAAGAGGAATAGTTTTGATGAAAAGGAAAAAATTCGAGGGTAAATAACGGAGGAAGAATTTAGAATTCGTTGCATTGTAAGTGTCTATGGTTTTAATCAAACCGTTTGAAGCAGAATAATGGAATAGTTTTGAAAAGGAAAAGATTCAAGGGTAAATAATGGAGGAAAAATTTAGAATTAAAATCGTTGCATTGTAAGTGTCTAAAATTTTTCAAGTGGTTTGAAGTAGAATAGTTTTGATAAAAAGGAAAAGATTCGAGAGTAAATAACGAAGGAAGAATTTAGAATTAAAATCGTTGCATTGTAAGTGTCTATAGCTTTTGTCAAACGGTTTGAAGCAGAATAGTGGAATAGTTTTAATGGATAGAATATGGTTTTAACGAAAAGGAAAGGATTGGAATCGTTGCATTGTAAGTCTATGGTTTTAATCAAACGGTTTGAAGCAGAATAGTGGAATAATTTTGATGAAAAGAAAAAAATTCGATGTAAATAAGGGAGGCAGAGTTCATCGCGACAAAATATTTATATATATATACTCTTGGGAATGTAACGATATTATTTGCCAATTCGTTTCGTCGATGCTTGCATTCGACGGGTTATATTAAATAATTTACACGATAATGTACAAGACGAGTGTATTTCTATATATAACCCTGCTGCATCGATCAACGTTATCGTTTAATATTTTAATTTACTGTATGTATATACAAACCTCTATATATATATATATATATATACACATATAAATAATTTAATATAGGCCGGGAAAATATCGCGTGTAATTTAAATGCATGAATAATGAATAGGACGGATATTGTTTTAACGCGATTTTCCACGGATCAATGCCTCGTGAAGAGGACAATCGAGTTGGTGATAAGCTTATTAACGAAGTAGGAAGTCAACGCCAATTATTCGCCTACCCGTGTATCCGCCAATCTCAAACGCCTCGTCTCAAATCCTGTCCCCTTCGATACGGAAAGGGGGGAGGGGGGGGGGGTTTCGATCGGATTGTCGCGGCTATGCTTCAATTTACCCTATTAGACCGTGACGCGCTTCGCTGTTGATTTCTGCCAGGTATCAGATGCACAATGTTTATTGATTCGTTTTAACATGATTAAGCCTATCCGCAGTCGTCGTGAATTTGTTTTATACGGGCTTTAATAGCATTGTCCCCTCTATCTTGTTATCCAATAAGAGGTATTTAATCGGGAAGCCCTAGAGAAAGAAACTGTAGAAGAAAATTGATTAATTTTCAAACGAGCAATGTTTGTTTAAAAAAAAAAATCTTATAGATAATTTATGGAATCATATTAAAGAACATATATATATATATATATATATTTTGATAATTTCAAGAAACGGTATTTCATAAATTTCAAAAGGGATTTATACGAATTATATTATATTATTTTCGGAAAATTTCCTCACCTCAAAGTGGAAATATAATTTTACAGGGGAGAAGGAAACGATTGGCCCTTTACAATTCCCTATTAATCCCGACGAATCGTAGAAGTGGCAATCAAGCAGATATTAAAACTCGTTCTCCATCGGGATATTATCGGATATTTTGAATAACTGGAAATCCATTCGATATTAATTGGCATTCAGTTTTAATATCACTTGCGATATTCTTCGACACTTTTCGACGGATGGCAGATTTTTCATCGGAATTCATCAACCGCTCGTTAAAACGTATATATATAGAACTCGGAACATTTACGCGCGGGACGAATTTACAATAATTCGCCATTAATGAAATTACTCGCCGTGCACGATTGTTGCGTGTATCCTCGTTACGTGCCGATACGTGTATGACTAATTGTAGAGAAAAGCAAGCGAACGAGACCGACCAAGTATTCCGTTCGTTGTAAATATAAATATTGTCGATGAATCGACAAAAGGGCACGGAGATTTCGACGCGGAGAAAGAGAGCGTTTTCGAAAACAATAATAATAATTTATTCGATAATAACGAGGAATTGCTATTAGGATATAATTTGTTTATCGAACGATTCGCGAAGGATGTTGAAAAATAAAATATCACACGTTTCATATTCCATGTAAAATTAAAAATTATAAAATTGCTATATAATAAATTAATAAATATATATTATTAATTAAACGAACTCGTCTCCTTCTCCCATATATAAATAAAATATTCCAAAGATATGGAAGATAATTTGAAACCATCTATACGAACTTTTAACTCGCTTTCACAATTCACAATTATCTAATAAATTTGAAAATAATACATACATATCCGGATATCAAATTATTAAAAATAGAATCTCATCATGTTAAGGAATCATCTATCTACGTAATTTCGATTTATTATTCCACGAGGACGATTTAAAAAAGGTGAGAAATCGAGAATTAAGAGTTATCCATTTTCACCCCACTCGACAACGCTGAATTTCCCCCTCCCTTCTCCCCCGTTAAGGAATTAATACCGAACGAATCCTTAACGAAATCTCAACAATCTCGTTACCATCGAGTGGAAGGGTGGATTCTGAATGGGAAGGAAATTCGCCACCGGTGGAGGGGAGAGGTGGGGGAGGGATCGCGATCGATTTTAGAGGAAAGAAGGGAGAAATGGTAGGGAAAAGTCGCGATATTGCCAATTTCGCTATCACGCTTTCATTTCGACGCAACCCTGCCTCCTAACATCGAATTTTCCCTTCACCAAGCCAAGATGGGTAAGGGGAAACGAATTTTCCTCGCTATCGCCGAATTTCCATCCCCCTCCCTCTTTCCACGCGTTTTGCAAATGCGTTATGTTATGGTAATACGCGTGTAACACGCGTTTCCGCGCCGATTTATCGCCCCCCCCCCTCCCTCGACGTATGCTCGTGCAAGAATTATTGAAAAATCCTGATCCTGTTCGACAAAGGGATTTCCCTCGGCCTAGAAAAACGGCGATAACTCGAGGAAGGGACAGAGAAACGTTATTTCTCAACGAGAAATTGATATAGTAATTTAGAAGAAGCGTTGTGGAAATATGGAAGAGATACATACAGTCTGAGATCTAAGTTTTTAATAAAGTTTGGAATAAAAGTTACGAAAGTTGAATTATTATCGGATAATTAAAAGAATTAAGATAGGATGGGATTCGTTCCCCCCTGGGATTTTAAATAAATAATAATTGGAACGGCGATAATACTGGAAAACAATTTGTATATAACTTGTGTGTTTGTTTAACGAAATGATATATAACAAAAAATTAATTGATGAATATTAATTTCATTGGGATAAAATTACGTTAGAGGATAAAGCATTGAAACATTTTGTACATTGGGTATAGCAGGCTGTACGCAAATAATACGCGGTATAATAAATATTTACGGAACAAATAATTCGTGGCAGACTGGCCATAATTAAGTAAAATTGGGACAAATGCGGCAAACAGTGTATTTTGCAAGCAAATGAGCAAACAGGAATATTCCCAAATAAATGCAGAATATAATTCGTAATATAAATAAGCGCGTGTAAATTTTGAAATTGAAGGTGCATTTATTGTAAATCTTACTATTATATTACAAATAAATGCACACAAATGTACAGAAGACACTCGATAATTCGTAAAAAAAAATTTTCTTTAATATAATAATTCCCTAAATCGAATATCTTTGAACAAGGATTATTCGAACGAAATTCAAAATATATATATATATATATTCAACTTCTTCCACATTGCCTTACTCTCACGATATTTTTCACGTTCCTTTCAAATACCTACGCTTAAGCGCGAAACCTAATTTTACAGAAGGAAAACCGAAGCGAATACCGGCCGACCGACCACGATAATCGGGGTCAACAGGAAGCTGTTCAAACAGGGGTGTAGCAGCAAGCCATCGATCGACGACTCTTCGATCAATCTGTCGAACACGACTTTTCAATTTCCACGAGGCGCGCGTAGGTTCATTCGGGCCTGCCCCATACGGGTCGAATGAAACCTCTGAAGAGGCCGCCGCCGGAAATTCGGGGCCGCTGACTCCGGGTTAGAATTAGAAAGGATTATCGGATCAAACGATGGATGCTGACTGCGGCCCGCTGATAGATAAATCTCGCTGATGAAGATCGGCTGATAATGGCCCTCGTGGCGTGATTGAATCGAGTGACCCACTAAAGGAAACATTAATCCACTGAGAATTGTTATTAATCACCACAGCGAAATTTTACTCGTTATCATTGTCCCTCCTCCGATTTTTTCCTTCCATGGAAATGTATAAGAACTTTCGAAAAGAATTTAATAAAATTGGAAAGTATTTGTAAATCTTTATGACGGATAATGGAGATATATTCGAAGAGAGATATCTCAAAATTTCATCGAATGTTATATTTTCTCTCGCACAACAGATTTTGCTTTATCCTTCTGATAATTAAATAATGCATAACTAATTAAATATTAATTTCAGCTCCTTCGAAGTGAATTTTTCCATAGGAAACTTCCGTCACGGTTAAAGTTTGATTAGGAATAGAAATTCCATTAATCGATTAAATTGTTTGCACAAAACGCGCGAAGACTTTCCCCGTCTCTCGAAGAGGTAATATAACGTTAACGGTTGACCGAAATATGGCTGGTTCAGGAACTCGCAATCTGAACGAGCAGTGTCAGCCAAATTACCGATTCCAAGTGATCGATACCGACTACAACCCTACAATGAAGACCCAGATGCATCCTCCACGTCTCTTTGAAATCGAATTTCGGCCATTATAGTTATTCGAATTACCGAAAACCTCGAGCTTTCCAGCCTCTGGTCCGTATTTAACGTTTTATTGCCGAGGCTGTTGGCGAATGAAGCCGTGGAAACTGGTGCTTGAAATCCGTGCTATTTGAATTTGTCGATTTACTTATGGAAATTGGGACTTCCTTCCCCGACCGAGGAAGAAGATTTTCGGAAATATTATCGTCCAAACTACTCGTCCAAGAACCTCTCGCCGAAAAGTCATTTAATGGCAAAGCGAATTTCGCTGGAAATTTTTAGAACGTCGTCCTCGTCGATATTCCTTCAAGAGTGGTATTCGAAAAGAAATATTACGGAGAAAATTCCACCATTTATTCGTTTAATTATAGGCAATTTGATTTTAATCGAATATCTCTTCTATAGAATGATTTAAATATTATATCGATTATTATTTATCGGGTAACTTTAAGTATTATTATAATTACAAATATCCATCCAAATTGATTATTTCATCAGATATTTATCACGAGATGTTTAATACATCTGAAAAAGAGAAAAAATTTAAAAGAGGACAGATTCGTCGCGTGGAATAACAATCTTCCCCCCCCCCCCTCCCCCGATTCCCTCGTTCGAATAATTAAAAAGTTTAATTTAGTTTTCGACAAGGCCGGAAACGGGAGAATCTCGTGTCTAAATTGAACGAGTTTGTCTCTCCGCCGGGCGTGTGTCGTTTCGCAGTTGACAAAAGTCCGTCGATTTAAACTTGAGCCGCCGGATTCCTCGGTGAGCAAGTTTGAAAGGTTCGCAGGGGCAAAGGAAATCCCCGCCCTATTCAAGAAACGCCTTGGTAAACTGTCGATGCAACCCGAAACGACCTTCTTTGAAGAGAATGTTTCGCAATAACAGGGAAACGTTCGACTAATCAATTCCCAAAAGCATCGAGCGTTATTTCGCTCGATTTCATTCTCGTCGACTCGATTCGACATTTTTGATTTCTTGCAACTCGTTTCAGAACGCGTGTTTCTTAAAAAAAAAAAAAAAAAAAAAGGAAGAGATAAAATGACAAAGATAGATGAAGATAATTCACAGGAATTATATACCTGAGATCGATGTATCTCTCTCTCTCTCTCTCTCTCTCTCTCTCTCTCTCTCTTATTATTTCGCATCGAAGATGAAACGCGGTTTAAATTCGGTGGAGAATTTAATTTAAAGAAGGTGGGAAAAAGCGTGCAGTATCCTGGCATGAGGTTGGCCACGTTCTAATGAAAATTGAGTTCTGTAAAGAAGGGAGGAAACGTTTAGTCAACATTGGCCGAGCGGGGAAAAGTTTCGAAGGCATCTCTTTAACGAGTGCAAATTGGGGTACATTGGAAAACTGCCAAACGTCCAAATGGAGGTAATAAGATATTCCATCCTGCTACCCCCATCGATTGTTGTAAGAAATTCCGAAAGTGTCCTCCAAACGCGACACTTCCCCGATAGCGATCAATTTTCCACGAATTTCATTCGGTTCCCCTATCCTTCCGTTTTGTCATTCACACCGTGATCCGAGCAAAATTGAATCATTGTAATAATTTTATCGCTCTCCACGCGATGAAGTATGAAATGGACGAAGAACACTTTCATAAATTACAACATTTTATTCTACGATGATCAAGATCTATTCCAACGTGCAATATAATATATTAGAAATATTAAACATACTAATAAAAATAAAAAATAATCAATTTCTAAGTGTATTGCACGTAAATTTCTTTTTCTTTGATTCAGAAAATAGGATAAATATTTTTCTATCGATTTTATATTTTTAATTTTAATCGAACGATGTGAAAATAATTTTCTTTTCTTTTTTTTTTTTTTCTTCTTCTAAGAAGTTATAATCAACTTTAATTAAAAGAAGACCGATGTAGCGGTGTACTTGGAACGAAGCCTGATAGAGCAATAATTTATACGCTTTTCTCTTATTCGTGGTCAGTTGGAAGGACAAATAATAATACGGTAACCCTATTTCGAGGTAGCACATACAGGGCAGAGTTTAAATTGGAAGCCGCCCGAGGGCTTCTCGTATGCAGTTAACAGGGGTTGTATCCAAGCCTCGGATATTCTACCCGACCACCGATTGCAGTTAACTTCGGCCACTATCCACGAGGATGATACAACGTAGGCGTGTTCGAGAACTCGTTTTGTATTATCTTTCATAACAGCGACCGTGAAATCCTTTCCTTTAATTACTGCATCCTGCGGTATAAAATGACTTGGTGCAGATCGGAAGAATTTTTTTAGACGCGATTTTTTCTTTCTCTCTTTTTTTTCCAGATACGCAGAAATACTCGACAGCTTTGAATTTTATCCACGACAAAAATTACTACGCTCTGTGATATTAGTAATATTGATTCAATGTCTATCAGGATGGTAGACGAAGTTTGCCTTTGTTAGAAGTTGGATAATAATAGGTATCCTGTAATTGTATTATAATACACCTATATACGTGTTAATTAATATCACAGTGTGCGATACACGCTTCTGAGATCTGTATTTGTTACCAAAGCGTTGAAACTTTAAATGATTGGATCGGGTTCCCGGTATTATTGATAACTTATATGCATCTTCTCTTCGTAAAGTGATTTTAATGATTAAGACAGTTTTACATTTTAATCGTCATATAATTCTTGTAAATGGTTTATTCAATATCCCTTAT
Source organism: Apis laboriosa (assembly GCF_014066325.1). Taxonomy (NCBI): domain Eukaryota; kingdom Metazoa; phylum Arthropoda; class Insecta; order Hymenoptera; family Apidae; genus Apis; species Apis laboriosa. Next base: position 149,542 of record NW_025220781.1, on the reverse strand, counting down.
GAATTTTATTATTTCATCTTAGAAACGAAATAATATATTAACTCAAAAATCGATCAAGTTATCAGACGAATCAAAAAGTGATTTCCTTTTTGAATTTCAATAACAGAATTATTAATTTCTTCTACCTTCTTGACTCCCTTGTATCCACGAATAATGTTCTTTCATAAACTCGAATATAATTTTTATACAAATATCATTTTTTTACTGATTCATATTTCAAAAGTTCGAGTCAGCATCAGATCGGCGGCCAAAATAAAAATTGTTATTTCTCGATTCTTCGACGAAGAACTCTCGTACGTATCCCGCGTCTAACTATTCAACTAGCGAGCTATCGTCGCGAGGAAAATACTAAACGAGCAACAAACGGCCAATTCGTTTCGAGATCGAATGGGATTTCCGGGCGAAAAACAAATAAAAACTCTTCCGTCGCACTTGGGCAGCTTCCTAAGACTGTTGCCTTCGTCTCGAGGCTTGGCCAGCCAGGCCAAGGAAGGGGTTATCGACCCAGCCCTTAATACGTACACTTATCACGCTGCAATGATCCTGTTAGCAACTTTTTTCCACCTCTTCCCTCTCCCTCCTCTATTCTTTCCATAAAACGGACAGAGAGAGAGAGAGAGAGATGGAGAGACGGTTAAACAGAGCGGGTCTTTATTGGCTTTGGAAACCACGAAAGTGCTCGACCGACGTTTCTCGCGCTGACGGACCAAATTTCATCCAAGGCTGATGATAATATCGTTTCTCGAAACCGAGATCTCTCCTCTATACGACTAAACTGGGGCTATTTGTATCGATTATCCTTGTCCCTATTTTTATCGTATCAGGAATCGTAATGCTGACGAAGATAATTGCAATAATGGTAAAAGCGAATCGTAAGAAGTTAGGGAAGTGAACAGAAAGAATCGATGAATATCGACTTGAGAATTTATTATTTTAATCAAAAGGATAAAACGCGTACGAAATTTTCGATTGTCGTCAAAGTATCATCGAATATTCCGTCGAATATTACTTAGTGGGATAGTTTCACGCCTATCACTCGGCTCGTAAATTTTAATAATAACGGCATTCGTAAAATTATCACGTTGATCCGTGTAACGATATCGAAACATCGATCGTGCATCCGCGGAGTGATTATTCCATTATGATGCAATTACTTCACAACTATATTATAATGTATTCCTTGTTATATGTATATTGGACGTTAATTTAAACACGGGTGATACGCTGTGAATTGTTTCATCAACCGTGCGGTAGGATTATCATATCGAAGGTAATAATAATAATAATAATAATAATAATAATAATAATAATAATAATAGGTTGACACGAAATTACATTTAGCACCATTGTAACGCAAGACACGAGTCTCTTTGCCTTAATTAAAGAGCTACGCGAAATATTGTTTCTTTATTCCGTCAAAATTATTCGTCCTAGAAAAAAGAAAAAATTGGCACGTATGAATTACACGCTTTCAAAAAAGGAAAAAAAAAAACTAAAGAACGATAGACACAACTCAAAATAATATATATTATTTCATCATGTAATCACTTACACTATTTCATCAAATATCGTCCAATATTAATAAAAATTATTAATAGAATAGTTTCGAACTTTTTTAACGTGTACAATATATATACGTACACGTAAGAAGTATAATCCGATCCTATAAAGGTTAACTCGTTATATCCATTGAAATCGTTTTCCATTTCCATTCCCTTTACAATCGAGCCGGGGAACAAGCGGCGAATCAATACGAATTAAAATCCTTATTAACCGGATACCGTTGATACGAGCCGGGCGTGAGTGTTTGCTGGCCATTAAAATCACGGAAAAAACAATTAAAAACGCAGCGCCGGTACGTACGTGAATCGGCGACCGGGCCGATTTTAATTGCGAGCCGGTTCTCTATTAATTTCCTATAAATATCCCCGGCTGCGTCGACGTAATTGAAATAATTATCATGGAACGCGGGCAATCTGGTAATTAAGAGGCGCATCGAAACGAAGACAAAGTCGTGGAAGAGATATGTGTGTGTGTGTGTGTGTATATATATGGAAGGAAGAAGAGGAGAGAGGAGGGGAGGTTCACGTGTAAAACTACGGGTCTAAATTCAACGTATAACGGCAAAGCCGTTGGAACAAAACGTAACGATCGCGGGGACAAACAAATTTTCCGACCAGCCAACAGCTGCGCCACGATCCAACGATTTATTTGCCCGTCTAATGATGCGTGGAACGCTAATTAATTAACCTTCGTCGACGCAGCTGTCGTTTAAGAATCGACCGTGGCTCCCGTTCATTCGTCCATAATTACGTGACAAATTTTAATTAATCCACTGTAATTACCGAGAACCGGGGGGAGACAAAAGAGATATAGTATACGGACACATATTGTGCATACCGTGCCATGATTCAATGATTTCTTTAAGGATACGATGAGATAAAAGAGATAAATTTCGAAGATTCACAAACAAAAGATGGATATATATTCGTTTCTTTTAACACGTATTTCCGATATTTTTTTCAAAGATCTTAAAGATTTAAGGAAAGAAACGATACGATTTCAATGAAAGAGGAATTACTGGACACCCGGTATGTGCGATTATCGTTTTGTCGCGGGGAGCCACGTATTCCTATCTCCGTGGGGACGCGTCTACGACGACGACGGGAAACAGGAAGAAGAAGTTCCGAGGGACGACGATAATAAGAAGATTGGGAAACTTACCGACATCCTTGGAACCACCCCATGTACCCAGTTGCGCCTGGCGTGCTAATCGAGACAATGCGTCCACGTACACCCTGGATGCGGCTGCGGCTCCTGGAAAATAACGAAGCAGACACACACACGTTTACACCAAGTGTTTACCATCGCGATTTTTCTATACATCTTTCTCTCTTTTCTTCCTTTCCTTTTTTCTTTCTCGCCGCGATAATTCAACGACACGCTACTTTCTCTTTAATTAAAAGGGTCCACAGAGGCGCACAGAGATATACGGCTCCTTAATCGTATGGAAGTTCCATCGACTCGTCTGGGATGGGACCGTTTTTTAATTTCTCTTGGGAATTATTTAATAATTAAACCGTGTATTCTTCCGTGTATCCGACAATTGTTACTTTTCTCTTTCGATTATATTTTAATTTCTGCCTCCACTACGCGGGCGGATTAATATTTAGCAGGCGAGTAACGGGGTAGTCTTTGACCTTCCGCCTTCTTTTTCTTTCTCTTTACTTCGTCGTGTGTGATGGATCAATGAACGAATTAAATCCGTTGCTTTCTCTCTCTTTCTCTCTCTCTCTCTCTCTCTCTCTCTCTCTTTCTCTTTCTCTCGCGTTGAATATATACAGATGTGAGAATCGGTTACAAGGTATTGTTTAACCTTTTAAACGTTATAGTTTCACCAATACTTATTAAGTAAATAGTATTTTCCTATAAGATTCATTTTGATAAATAATCAGAATTGATAAAACAAAGAGAAAAGAATCAAGTAGGCTCGATAATACGGCGAATATAATTTCTTTTCGTGTAGTACATACGTCTTTTTTCTTAATACATTCAATTCCCAACTATTACAGATTTTATATATTTCAAAAGAAATTACACGATTTTGTATAATCTCTAACAACGTTTGTCTAAAAAAAATTTAATTACAATATTTTTTATAATATTTTACATACAAAAAAAAATAATCTACAAGCATTATTCGTGATTGTAAATTAAATTTGACGATACACAAGAATATCCCCGATACAAATATATCCATTATATATTCGCTAATTATCGATTACCTAATTGTTACATGTATACAATCAAATAAATAAATTAACCATCCAAATTACCGCTAATTCGAGGAAAATTAAAAGAGAACTTTTCCTTTTCCATATAATACAGCAACCCCTTACGTATAACGAAAGTCCAGCTCGTTCATAGTCTCGTCGAAGGGGTGGTGGAATAAAACCGCCGTTAGAAGTGGTCTGGTTATCAATAAAGAACGATCATTTCCCACGAAAAGTCCTCGTTAAAGGCTATGGGGTGGAAAAATTGGGACGGTACTAGGAAGAGCACGAATGGATGGTAGTATGAGTAGTGGAGGGGGGTGGTACAGTGGAAATTGGCCACTGTGTACCCTGTTTCCTCGGAGAATCCCTCATAAATACAAGGGTTGTTTGGTTCGTAACTGGCTGCCGTGGCGTAGGGAAAAAAAAGGAGAGAGAGAGAAAGAGAGAGAGGGAGAAAAAAAGGAAAGGGAAAAAGAAGGAAGAAAAGCTCGGACAAGAGGGATAGGGAATATCTCGAAAAGAATGAACTTGTATAAAAGTGTAAGGGTTGTTTTATGGCGAAGGGAGAGGCGATCGTTCTCCTTTTGTCCTCTTAAGATCGGCCCATGGTTCTCCCAAGGAGAATAGTGGACACTTTGGATTTAATTATGTAATCACGTTTCGAAGAAATGGAAGGGTGCGTTTGTTTCGAGCAGAAATGATTCTAATCCAACAGTGGGCCCTTTTTTTTAAATTTTATTAATCGAGAATAGATTTAATTTTAATAACTCAATATTTTGGGGAGATTATATAGTTTTTTCTTATGGAAAATTTCACTGTCGCACTTTCCTTGTTGCGATATAAGATTCCTCGACTTTTTCGTATAATGATAAAATATCTTCATTGATAATTATATAAAAATTATATTTTATTTGGAAAATTTTTAAAAATTATACCGTTAAAATTATTGATTAATCAAAGTGCTTCGTTTTATTTGGATATATGTATAGTTTCAAAATCTGAGAACGAATTTCCCCTTTATTCTGTTTAATCTTTCCGCGTTCGTGAAATTCTTTGGTAAAGGACTTTCCACCAGGCAACAGAGGCAAAAGAAAAAAGGAGGTCGAGGCTGATCTGGTTTACCCATTACGTTTTCCTCGAGGAAAATCGCTCGCCCCATTCATCCCTATTGAGACAAAAGCAAGGCATTAGACGTGCACCACAACCGAATACCAATTGCAACCGAGAAGCTCGAGTATTAAGTCGCACCCTCCAGTTTAATCCTTCTCGCTCTTCTTCAGGAACGATTGTGAACGCGTTGTGAATCGATTTTATATTTGTCAAAGTCATCTGTAAAATCTTAAATCTTTCTCGTTTTTTCTTTCATTTTTTTTTTTTTTTCCCCTTTTTAAACTAGAATCTCTTTCATCGATTTTACTCGCGATGCGTAAAATAATAAAATATAATAGAATATTATAAATTCTAGAAAGAAAAAGAAAAACGTATTTGTAATGCAATATGAACATGAAAGGATTAACGATTTATCACTCCATTATTCGTACTGGCTTCATTATCAAACGTGGAGAGAAATTTGAATAATTCTATTTTGTATATTCAATACTTTCATCACACGTACGAATAATTCTCTATAATTTTCCCATGTATATTTTATAAAGATAAGAATATTATCATCACATCGTCTTTTTTAAATTTAAAATTTTCACGAGTAGATTCACCTGTCTGACGTCTGAAATATTTAACAAAAAGTTGCGTTAATAACACAATTTCACGGAAAGTAGGTGAAACTAATTAATTAACCCTTTCGAGAAATCACACCCCCCTGTTTACTGTGATGTAAATTCGAACGACCTTGAAGCTTATAACCTCCATCGTACACCTCGAGTCCCATTCTGTTTCCTGGTCCTTGTCCGAATAGGTTTGCTTGACGGGGATGGAGGAGGCCACCCTCCACTCGTTACCGTGTTAATTGTTATTCTCGGTCGTTCTCCGTAATTACACAACGTTTCACGAGCAAAGGCCTCGCTCGACATCGAGTATGTAACGCCAAGGTTTCCCCCGGCACAGTACGCCCCAGTTGCAATTGGAAATTGGAATAATAATCCGGCCGGTATGAAATTAATTATCGATTATTTTCAACGCCTTTCGCCTATGTTCCTTCGTGGATAATTTCATTTCAAAATATCCCCTTTCGTGCCTGAACACGATTAAAATCCGTAGTTACGAACGTACATTCGGATTATCCTCTCTCTCTCTCTCTCTCTCTCTTATTTCCTACGAATTATTATCATTCCAACAAGATTATTATCTTTCGAAGATAAAGATTTTCTTGTTTCATTTCCATTAACATTCGGCCAAGACTGTTTACACTGCCTCACCGTTAAATTATATCCTAGTATCATATCCTTTCGTCTACAAAGTATTCAAAATTCAATAAAATTGAATTGTACTCAATTGAATTAACACCTATACTAGCTATTAAATAAAAATAAATTCCAAATCCAATTTCTCAAAAAAAAAAAAAATAAATAAATAAATAAATAAATAAAAAAGGAACCCCTGACGACACCCTTCACCCTATCAGATGAAATCCGCATAGTCGAACCCAACCTCGTAGAAGAGGGATCGTTTAAGCGAAATCATTCAGAATCCCATCCGGAAGGTTGAAAATCCCGAAAGGCGCGTACTGGAGAAATTTTCAACCGACAACATCCCTCCCTCCCCTCCCCCCCCCCCCTCGGAAATGAAGCGGAAGAGAGACGCGTGTAATCAAGCGGATGTCGACAAGCGGAATTTCGAAGAGGTGTGCCCCCTTCCTCCCCTCCCCCTCTCCCCCCTCGATACCGGGAAGGTTGGAAGGTTTCAAATATGACGCGGGGGAGCAGATTTCCAGAGTATTAGCAACCCCTCCGGTAAACCACCAGTCAGCACCACCAGGCCGCTTTTACGAGACGACGGCGCCTCGATTCTGACCTTGCGCGAGGCAAAACTCGCGTGAATACTCGAGACTGGGGTGGTCCTTTCTCCCTTCTTCCGCCTTCTTCCTCTTTCCCTTCTCCTCCTTCCCCACCCCCTACGTCTCACTTTCCGCGACTCTTTAACGTAGGAAACGCGTCTGGCTACCGGTGGAGAGAATCTGATTCCATGGTAATTGCGTAGTTTACTAGCTTGTCGGGAGTAGAAGAGACCTCGTGATTTGGAAAATTGGAGAATTATACTGAAAAAGATGTTTGTACTGTTATTCTCTTTTCACAGAATGTATAAAAGCTTGGATGAATTTCTAGACAAATAAAGTTCAAATAAAGTCGTGATCGAAAATACAAGTCGTGAAACAAATGATTTAATTTGGATTAAGGGAGGGATTTGGGAAAGAGTTATATATAATTTTCTTCTTTGGAAAGTAAGTAATATAATTGATTTTATTTGTTTTCCTTTTTAAGGAAAAATTTAATATCTCGCAATCGTGCAATCTTTCCGTGCAGGAAGGAGGGAAATTAGATGGATCGGATAAATTAAAAGTCTGATCTGTTTCCTGTGTCGCAATTTCATCCGAGCTTTTTATAATTCGGTTGATAATTGGAGATTAATCTTGGCGACAAACTCATCATAAGCCCGAATAAAATTCATCGATCACCTTTCGAAATTCATTCCACCGAAGGCAAATAGTGAAGATTCCCCGTTGAACTTTGCTCTTCAATCTTGGAGAGTGAATCGATCAAGCCATTTACATTCAAATATCCGTTTTGCAAACCTTCGTTTTCCTTATAACGAGGCACAATTTAATTTTCTTCGTTCTTGTAATTAAGCGGTTGCTAAATCGGTGCGAATGTTTCACGTTCAATTTAACTCAATTATCAATCATAGTATTACGAATAATATTAATACCAATAGCGATATTTAATAACATCAATATTAATAAGAACATTAATATTAATGTTAAGTAATTAATTTCATAATCATTCATGTTTATTTCATGATCGTTAATATTTAAAAATTGTAAATTTAAATTACGATACGAATGAAACAATATCCCCGTATATTCTTTTGTAACGAAACAATTTTGAGATAATTTATAATTTATCCTATAACGTATGAATCAAACATCGTTCAATTATATCGAATCGAAATTTGATTTCGAACGATATTTCCATTCTAAATAAGAAATACTAAATCCACATTTTACTGATACTGCAAATAATTCTACTTCTTCTTCATAATAATAATATTATTATCAAGATAATATGATATCTCTTCCTCAATTAAAAACTCGTTCTTATCTCTCACAAATTTCCAACGAACGATAGAACGAAATTCCAAGAAGAATGCAATCGATACAAAAGAATTTATCCCCACGCCGATAAACAGAAACCCTTCTCACAAAGGTTCAAAGAACACGTCGGTCAGATTCGAGAAGAACCTACCCTTCCCTGGACATTAAATCACACAGCTCGATGCTAATTAAGCATAGTTACCACGCCATCCGAATTAACTCTGCGAATTCTCTCGATGGGTTGACAAAAACCGTCCCCCCATTCTCTCCTCCCCCTCCCCCTCCGAGCTTAGCTCGTTCGCCTGTCCGCGGAACACGGACATAACGAGATGTGGGTCTGAAAAACGCGAGCCACGCAAGGGAGGGTGGTGTGTGGTGGAGGGGTAAACAGGAGGGGAAAGGGTCTGAAAGGATGCGACTGAATCGGATTCGTCGTCAACTAATTCGTTTCAAAAACCGGAGGCGACGGAGCCAGTCAATTAGCGCTTCCCTCTCCCTCTTCCCCCTCCCCTTGTATCCGGGGGTAAGCTGCCTCGGAAATATGGGCTTTTCCATCCGAGCTATTTAAGAGCGATGACGACGACGACGACGACGACGACCATCGTTGATTACCTTGGCGGGGATTCCGGGGCGTTGGAATACTGGAGGGGGAGGGGGTGGATAGACGGAGGCTCGTGAAAACGCTTTCGATCGGAGGCGTTCTATGGGGAAAAAAAAAAAAAAAAAAGAAACGAACGTTCCATCCGTTTGGTGGTATTTCGAATTATCAGGGATGCAATCCTGCGAAGAGGATATGTGCGGATTGAATTGTGGAACGGCTCGAGCAAATGTAGGGTTTGTTAAATTCTCTTCCGATCACTTGTTGCGATTTAGTCTTTAATTCTTTCGAAGCTGTGAATGGAATTATGGAAAAGTGAGGTACGGTGGATTAAGTTTCTTTTTTTTTTCGTATCAAAATGTCTCCTTTCAGCGTTTAAAAAGAATGAAATTATCGTAGCCTCTTCAGCATTTCGAAGAAAAATTAAAATTTCGTCGGGACAAGCTCCGAAGATCTCTCGTTTTTCGACTATAATAATTAACGAGCGCAACATTATTGTAACGCAATTGAACATCTCTTTCATCTGGAACGCAAAAATCACACTGTTACACAGGAAATGAGGAAATGAATCACGTAAAAAAAAAAAAAGAGAGGAAGAACAATTATTCAAATTGAACCACGACGCGTTTCAATTTCAACAGCGGTGTAATTCCGCGGGGGGGAGGGAGGAGGGGCGCATCGTCATCGCGTTAATTCAATGCAAAAGCTTTGAAACACGCCCCCAGGATAGACGACGCGCGTATATCTTTGACGAGCGTTACCAATTCACAGCCGGCTCGTTTGTTTACTGAAAAACAGGCTGGCAGAATGAAACGAGTGTTTAAGAGAGATTTGAAGGGTAGAACTCCAGAGAGTCTCGCTCGCGAGAACCGCCTCCAGGCCCTGAACTCTTCTTCTCCTCCCCTCTTTTCCTCCTTTTCTTTCTTTTTTTTTTCTAAATTTTTCTCCTCAGAATAGTCGGGACTGTTCTCTCATCATCGACGAGAAGAAGAGGAAGAGCATGCCAAATAACGTGAACTAGGAACGACAAGGAGGGAATCGTATCCAATCCTGTTGCAGGATCACAAGGAGGGGGTGGTATTTTTTTAAAATTAAATTTCTCGCCCCGTTGGATAGAACGGTCTCTTCTCTCCTCGGCCTGAAACAATAAGTAAAAGACATCCCTCCAACCAACAACCCTCTTCCCTCTCGCTCGTTCATTCTCACCCTCTTTCTTCCTTCCTCTTCTCTATTACCATTTCTCTCTCTCTCTCTCTCTCTCTCTCTCTCTCTCTCTCTCTCTCTTTTTCTCTTTCGAGGAGAAACAAGGCAGGTTGAGGTTGAAGTATAGAAAGTCGGAACGCGGTTGAGTTCTCTCGTTCAAGAGGGTATCATAATTTACGCTTCACTCGTTTCCTCCTACGTAACGTGTACGAATGAAGCATAAATTCACCCCCGCGCGCCTTCCCTCCTTTTCCGTCTCTTTTTCCTTGCCCGAGCACGGGAGGGGTGGGTACTTGTATCCCCGAACAGGGAACGTTTAGCAGCGCGAAAACCCGTGGACGAGGAAAGGAAAGGAAAGAGAGGATGGAAGGAAGGAAGGAAAGAAGGAAGGAAGGGTTTAAAGGGTGGAGATAGGGATGGGCGAGACGAAATGAAGGAAAAGGTTCTGCCTCCCTTTCCTCTGTAGTTCCACGCTACGGTTTGTTTCATTTACACTACGCGAACGAACGATGGATCATATCAAAGATGCACGCGTGAAAATTATGCGTGCGCAAATTGGTGGTGGGGTTGTGGCGGAAATGTAATTCTATACGTGGAAAATGGGGAAGAGTATTCCACCTTGCGTGAGACCGTCTTTATGAATTTTTGAACCTGCATTAATTTTTATTTCTCTGGATCCAGAGAAGAAAGCAACTATCTCTGTGAAATGAAATTCTATTTTTCTATCTGAGAGTGAGAGAAATGGAATCGAGATAAATATATATATATATATATATATATATATATATATATATATGTAGAGATATATATATAGATAAATAGAGACACATTGACTGCAAGTTTCAATTCTTCTCTCCTCCTTCTTTTTCTTGGTAAAGCTTTCGAATTTTCTCGTAGGATTATTTTATAGAATTGTCTTTTTTTTGTCGTCAATTTCTTCGAACGAATTCGAAGATCTTTCGATTCCTCGGAAATCTTTTTTTTACGAGATCAAAGAATTTCATATTTTACCTTCCTCCCTTGTCCAATTATCCAGTAAAGAGGGTAGAAACGTGTAGAAGGAAAGACCTTTTCGAGAATTTTATTCCACCGATAGAATTTTATCTTTATTCTCTTGTTTTTGTCCGATCTCGAACACCTGGATACCGCTGTTCCCATGATTCTTTGCCGCGTTTATTTATCGATGAAAAGAAAATGGAACGGTGAAAATAAAAAGTTTGGAGTGTTTGGTTCGTTGTATTTTTTTTCACCTGAGATTAACCTGGATAACGTTAAATCGTCGCGCGACGTATCAGAAAAAATTAACATATCCAGCACGCGTTATCTTTATTTAATTTTATTTCTACGGGGAAACCCGTATTTTTCCGTTATAAAAGCGGCAACGATTCTCAAAATCTCATGAATATCTTGATATATCGGTACTTGGTATTTCGAGAGAATCTTTCTTTTAAAATTTACCTTTAAACCTGGCGTTGGCTCTTACCGTTTCCCAAGAGTTTATCTTTCCTTTATTCACATGGAAATCGAGGGGAGGGGAGGGAAGGGGGGAAAAAAAAGAAAAACGAAGCAGGAAACATCGCGACCATGAATACAGATTACCTTCTTTCATTCTATTAAACTCGCTTGTTATAAATCAAAATATATATACAACTCGAGTAAGAATTTCTGAAACGAAGAATTTCTCTCGTCCATTTATCAAGAGATAAACGTTCGATTAAATTTGAAAAATTTTAAGCAAGGAATATTTTTTTTAGCGTTAAAGTGTTCTGTTATTTCGTTTTTAAAATTGATTCCATAAAATTGAAGAATCGAACCGTGTCACAATGAATGAAAAATAATTGAGTTACGAAATAATTTTATTTCGTAATTATTTATTTTATCTTCTCGTTGCTAAATTTTAGAAAAATCTATCGATCTAATTTCAATATTAGAAATAACATTCCTAAATTTGAAACTTAATAATGTAAAAATCTTATTATTATAATACATCCAAAAGCTTAAAATTCTTTCCTGAAACAAGCTCAACGAAAATCACGCACCGCGAATTAAACAAAAAAAAAAAAAAAAAAGGGAAAAATTATTCCCTGTATAAAAATTAATCGAAAAATTTCACTTTCCAACTAAAAAAATCCAATTCAAACGTATCCAATAAATTTTAAAAAAATTCGATTCCACGGTGTCCACGGTAAAATAACCTCGGACCGATTATCTTCTCGTATCCAATCAATGGATCGATTTTATTTTTTTTTTTTTTTACACCAGAAATCTATTCACTCTCCGTTCGCGCTACACGTCCCCTTCTCACGATCTCAAAATATTGGAATAGCCTAACGGTGGGAGAAAGAGTCGAGGAGGAGGGGGGAGAAAGACGCGTGGCAAACGAACGAAAACAAAGGGAAGAGGGGGGGGGGGCTGGTAGAGCGGAAGAGACAAAGCTGTCCTCGGTCACACTGGGATTTTGCGAGTTTCCACAACACGGAGCCGGGGTATTAACCTGGATAACAATAAACGTTAAGGTCCGGTGCAGGAGCGGTGGCTGCGCTTCCGGTACGCTTGCACCACCGGAATAATCCACAGACGTACGGTAAAGCGCGGCAGTCTAACGTGAAAATAGCCCCTGGAACGTGGCCGCAACTGTTTCGAATTATTCCACGATCGTGGAATCGTGTCGCCCCGTGTCTTTGTGATTTTCCCCTCTTCGAAAAAAGGGGGAACGCGTCTCTCGTTGCATTTTCTCTAAGCAATTCGAGACTGGGATAAAATAATTTTCTCCGTTCCTTCTTTATTTCAATTCAGAGATCCCATTAAGTATCATTAACGATCGATCCCATTGAAATTCGAAAAGCGATCGCCTGGAATGATTCGCCTTGGATTCGCTAGGAAAAAAAAAAGCGATATATATTTTTGTTTGAAAAAGTGGATTAATATTTATATAATTTTTATTCGCAACTTGAAGATTTTAATTTTAGAGATTTTTACCTTTGAGATTTGAGTTACCAGTCGCATTTATTCTGCGCGTAAAAGGCACGAGAGTACAATCGATGGGTCATTATTTCGTGAAAGAGGATCGAAGGCGATTTATTTTTCTTCGCCTTTTGAGCGGGATGATGACGAAGCACGTCGAGCACTTATGTATAGAGAAAGTTACGTGTATGCTTTTCGTTATTAATTACCTTGCTCGTTGGAAAATCTGCTCTTCACATCTGAGAGAGACTCCGCGTGACATGGCGGAAACAAGATAAATTTGATGGAAAAAATTCGAAAAAGAGATGAACGAGAGGAAGACGGTGATAAAGCAACAGCAAGTCATAAAATTCATGCATTTTATAATAATTACACCAACAAGTTTTATTAACAAACTCAATTTCACTCTGATATTAATGAAACTTTGTGAATATAATACACAGCTCAATGATTGTATGCACCAATCTTTTTTTTTTAAAATATTATTTTTTGTGTAAAATTAAAGAATAATTTTAAATTTTAATACATTTAATATTCTATTGTTTCAGTATTCAAAACATGAGAAAAATTGGAATTTTGATAATTCACCCCTTTAAAATTCTTCTGCCTCATCGTGCTTTAAATACGAATTTTCATTAAGATCAGAATCAAACGAATTTTCTTCGATAATAAATCACTCAGTTAAAATCAGAATTATAATAAACTTTTTATCTCAACTATTTACTGTACTTAATTTACCAAATTTCAATCGATAAAAAATATTTGCATCCAAAAGGGGATGGAATAGAAAATTTATTCCATCCCATACATACTATTCCTTTAAATAGACACCCCTTTCCAACCTCATCAGCTTCGCACATCCCCCCTCCTCTCCCCTGAAAACGTTGGATATCCATGATGTCATAAAGGATCCAATGAATCGTTCCTTCGAATCTTCGATCGAATCACCAAGATCAGCAAGATCTCTCTCATCGACGATGAAGTTCTCGAAGGAATGTGGAAGCCTCTAACGTTGATCGCTAGAGAACGAGATACAGATAAATAGACAGATAGAGAGAGAGAGAGAGAGACAGAGAGAGAGAAATGGTCCAACGGGGTAGAAACGCTGAGCAACCCCGAAATTGCCCACCCCACCTTGTTTGCGGCCAGCCTAGCGGAGGGTGGTTCCAGGCAGAGGGAAGAGGGAATCAGAAGGTTGTTGGGGCAAAGGCATCAGGAATTGGAATCTGTCCGAATGTGAACGATCCCCCTCCTCCTCCTTCAAGGGGGATCTGTACACGTACGTGTCCATGGACAGTGTCTTCGAGCTGTCTCCAAGTTGCACGCAAAGCCAACCAATCATCCTTCGTCTTCGTTCTCAACTATCGGCAAACTTTCGCCTGTTGGAATGAACGTGTCCCGGTCTGATGGATCAACCACCGATCGCGACCCACTATTAGAACGTTTCGAAATTGAGTCGAGGAATCTTGGTGGTATTCCGTTTATTCGTTTGTTATTTTTCTTCTTTTATTATTATCGTGGACGAAGGCAATTTGGTTAGAGGGATGATTTGTATTGGAAGGAGTATTTGCGAGATACGCGAGATTCGAAATATAAAATTACAGGGGAATTTTTGAGAAGACTGGAGGAGAACATTCCGATATATTGAAAATGGTTACGTGAACAATTTTGTCACACCCCTGCGATATCTCATGTACGCAATAACCTTCGCTCACTTTGGTATTCGCCACCGTTTCACATCAATTTGTCAATGCCACAAGATTCTCCCCTATTGACGGATCAATTTGATATGATATTGGAGAGGGGAGGAAGGGGCATTTATAAGACCGTCTTCTTGCAGCATTCTTGATTAACTTTTCAACCGTTTAAAAACAATTGCACGTCATCAGTCTCGTTTAATATCTTGCACGAGCTGTCGAGCGAATTGTAAATATTTTATATTGAATGCCTGTATGTATGGATGGAAGATCAATTTCCTTCGAATTTTTAAAACAATTTTCGTAAATATTTCTGCTTAAAATTATATATGAAAAGATAAAGAATCCGCCGTGTGCTTTAATTTTAATTATAAACAACACAATCCATACTCTCTCCGTTTCAACTGAGACGCATTTTCGATCGACAGGGGAAAGAAAAACGATCGAAAACTCAATCGATCGAAAATTACGTTGGAAAGAAAAATTGCCCCTCTGTCGAGAAAACGAACCGTTGTCGATGATAGCGCGACACCCGTCTTAAGCAATCGATCGCAGACTGGAAAAACCGATACGCGCCCGCGACAGATTTTTCCTCGAATCGAGACACGCGGTTATAGCGGTGCAATTTCACGGCTGAACGCCTGGCCGCGAAATAAAAAGCCGCGAGTAACCGACGAAGGGGGTACAATTGAAAACGTTGACGTGTTCGGCGGCTGCATAACGAGAGTCATTCCTCAAGCACGAAACTTTGCCGAGGGGAGGGAATAAATGGCGTCGTCGTATTTTTTCCCCCTTTTCTCTTTTTTCTTCCTTTTTTCGGCCACGATCCGTCACCACGGTCCGTTTTCCATCCCCGATTTCGTGGAAATTCTTTTTCTCCGTTCCAACGATCGAAATATCGATTCGTGCGAACGAAGCCACAGACGGGGAAAATATTATTATTTCGATTTTTGCTTTTGGTAATTCTACTCTCCCCTCCCCTCGAACACATTGTTCGTGAACACGCGCGTGAGAGAAAATTATTTTAAAAGAAGGTATTTTAGAAAGGATCTCTCGGATAATTGTTCGTGATCGATAACATTGTAATGTTGTGTGCGTGAAGAATTTTTCATGTATCGTGGTAAAAAAAAAAAAAAAAAAGAAGTATATACACGTGTTTTAAAAATAATTGGATCAAGTTGGAAGAATTTTTCGTGTAAAGGAACTAAGAGACGATACTTGGAAATTTGCAAATTCCATAATTGTACTGCTAATTTCCCCGACAATTCTGAATTGAGCGTGGCGACAAATTAAGCTATTGACGACACGGAGGTGGGTAAGCGCTTTTAATTAGAAAAGTCTCTCTTTCCACGCTCGTCAAAACACGATTCCAGTTCCGAACACGAGTGCCCGTCCTAATTTCCCTTACAATGAGACATCGCACACTCCAATTAAAACCGACTCGCCTGAAATTCATCCTTCTTTTTCACCCCCTCGTTTCCTAGAAGGTTTCCATCACCAACTCCTTTCGTCCCTATTACATTTTTCATGCGCTCTCCTCGAAAAAAATATATAATCTCTTCTAAAAAGAAACGAACGAACGATGATCAAAACTTCCCTCAAAACTTCTCCCCTCCCCCTCCCCAAACTCGAAACAAAAATCTCCTTTCGACAATGTTTCCATTCACGATCCATCCATCCACGCTCAAATAACTCGTCGAATACCTTTTATATCGCGCTCGAATATATCGTGTCCCAAACAATTCTCAATAAATTCCCCCCTCCTCCACGTGCGTGGAAACAGGGGGATTAACGACGTTTTAAGCGTCGTGGCGCCACCCCCAGAATTTCTATTCGCAAGCTTATCCGAAAGTACGCGAGTCACGCGTCAAGGAGATATTGTTTCTCGCGTAATACACTCGATATGCGTCCCCCATAAATCACCACGGCGAGAGAAGACAGAGGCGAAGAAGAAGGGATTGCTTGTCGATATACGCTCGGATCAAAATATCCATTTTTCACGATTTAATACAGCCTGTATACGGGGGAGATCTTTGGGGGTAGGGGGAGGGATGTAGAGGAGAGAAGGCAACAGCTGCCAACGGCAACCCGTACTCCAGGATCCTGGAATCGTAAAATTCGTATATGAAACGCGTGAATGAAACTTGCACCGTGCACGCAACGTGGTGTCTTGTGTATATGTGTATAAGTTCAGGAACTTATGTTTTCTAACAATGAGAAAAACGTTGTTATAAAAAGTGTCGCGGATTTATTTGTGATGCGAGGCTAGAGAAAGTACGTTTCTTTTTTTTTTTTTTTTTCTTTAGACAAAATTTATCCACGAAATAATAAAAATTTATATATAAGTATTCTGTTTAGTGTACGAAATTAGTTGATGATTTGAAATACACGATATGTTCTGTTTGTTTTCGAATTATTTTTTTAACACGATGTATCTGATTACCTTCACAAGAGATGCTTGTACGTTTCTTCTATTGTCTATAATTTTCAATTTTTTGTTTCCACACACGACAACACATTGCTATGCATAATAATTCGTATGAAATATTAATTTTCTATATCGAATATCGAAATCTATTAGAAAATATCGATGAAGAATTCAATTTATATCTATTCCCCTAAAAGAATTAGTGAAACGCAAAATTTATTACAAAGCAAGATCAATTCGAACTTTAAACGAAATTAAATTGATTTACCATACACTTGATGATCAATTTATGAACATTTTCTTTTTTTTTTTTTTTCATTCTTTCCACCTGCTATTATAAAACACTTTGCTATTATAAAACACTTTGTACGTACAATTGCAAAAAAAAAAAAAAAAAAAAAGAAAAGAAGCTGGTCCGTGGAAAATTTCTCCCATTGAAAGTTTGTTGGATGGTCGATGACATCGAATGGTGTCACGTGGCACCACGGGGAACCACATAAATTTTCCTTGGCGTTGAAAAATAATAAACGCCGTCGAAAGAAGCCTGTGAAGCGTTGCCGCTCTGGAGAGAATAGAAAGAAAAAAAAATAAATAAATAAATAAGCGAGGAAAGGGGAGAGGAAAGAGGAGGAAGGGATTGTTCTTCTAGCAGCAAGTTGCTTAAAAAAGAAGGGGAAACGGGTTTGCGTGATACTTTGAAAACAGCCGAGGAACGAAGAAACTTAGTTTTCCGGCTGGATGCCTCGTAAAAATTTTAATGCGAGCGCCGCCGGCCAAGAAACTTCGATCCTAGGGAATTTTAATAATAACAATAAAAATATCCAGCCGCCTAGTTGAAATCAAGTTCGAATCGGACGAGAACGTTTCCGCAAGTGGAATATCGGCGTATTTCCTTCCTTCGACCATCGCTCGAGGGGGATGAAAAATTATAGGGAGAGAAAGAGAGAGAGAGAGAGAGAGAGAGCTTTTATCGTCGCTCAATTAAAACTCCATTTCTCACTAGGACTTTTCATTTTCCACGCCGATGTCGTGGACAGTCATCCGAACTTCTTGAACCAACTTCCCTGTAATCGTCCCTTGATTCATTCATCATTGAGCAACCAAGTGTTGGTTCTTTGCCGGTTTTCTAGTTCTTTTTTGTCACTTTTATTACTGTGATTAAGCGATACGTAATTATCATCAGAGGAGCGAAACTTTTGTAGGAAATTCTATTCTATTCTTTCAATTACAAAAAAGAATAACACTCGAATTTAATTCTTTAGAGCTTGAATCATCGTCACCTTTTCCATCACAATGTGAAATTGTTGAAGTGAAATATGTCACTGAATGTCGGTATCACATTGTATCCACGTCAGAGTATCTTAAAAAAACGTAATAATACGTAAAAGTTAAGTGCAAATTATGAATTATGATTATGAGAGTGAGCTCTTAAAACAACTGAGATTTCATCTGAAAAGGTAAGCTTGTTCAGACTTCCATTTTTTTCAAAGTTTCCCCCATTTTCGACGAATTTTGTTGTCGAGACACAAGTTCCTTCAACTATCGTTTATCATCTTGCGTGTTCCACGTTGATTAGAAAGCGAGAATAAGGTCCCCCAGGAGCTTCTAAATTACTCGTTAGTGTGTTTATCGTGGCCTACCAGAAGACAGACGAAACAGTGGCTCGTAATTTCTCTGGAAGATTAATAGAGATTAATGGAAATTCTCGATAACTAGGACTCCTCTTATCAACTCCCAATATCTTCGCTCTTGTCTTTTACAAAATCTTATTTTTCTCAACGCTGAAATAAAATAAAAAATTAATATATTAATAAATGTAATTATTATTCTATATTATATTATATAAACAAATGCTAATTTTGTTGTTCGCTTCACGCGCCAATTTTAAATATTGGAAAGTAATAAAGCTTTATTACTTGGGAGGGAGGGGATGAAATGCGTCTGCACCGTTAAAATCTATCCCAAATAAAAAATGTCTCGTATCATACTCGTGTTCCGGATATTCTGTAATATTTACAGCCTTT
The DNA here is from genome assembly GCF_014066325.1 of Apis laboriosa. Classification (NCBI taxonomy): domain Eukaryota; kingdom Metazoa; phylum Arthropoda; class Insecta; order Hymenoptera; family Apidae; genus Apis; species Apis laboriosa. Next base: position 130,585 of record NW_025220781.1, on the reverse strand, counting down.
CTTCCTCAGTCAAAGAGTTTCAAGGAAGGAAGAACACGAGGAACATTATCGTGTGAACAAGGACAGCAAACATACTGGAGGGGGGGAGCAAACAGAAAAGAGAAAGCTTTCTCTACTTTTTTTCCCTCCCTTCTATGTTAATGTTAGTTCACGCTTAACAAACGTGAATCGAAACGTTAATTTCGCTTACGTATGAATATCACGTACGCTTCGTTTCGTCTCGTTATTTTTTTTTTTTTTTTTTTTTTTTTTTTTTCCTTTTTCTTTTCCTCGCCGATCGAAAGTGTCATTTTGTGTCAACGAGACACAAAATTAAATATCATAGTTTTCTACGGGTATGAAATATCTCGTAATTTATGCAACTTGTAATTGGTCCTTTTAACCGTGGAACGCAATTTGTTAGAAATTTTACGGGCCCGTACTAAATTAATTACATTTCAACAGTAATTTTATATCAAGAATACGAGGGAATTTAATCAAATTCGTTCTGTTAATGGTAAAGTTAACTTTTCCCAATATTTTCTTTTTTTTCATCCCCATCGTTCTTTCGTCCAACGTGTAATTAATTAAAGGCCGGCAATTTTTTCTGTACACACGTCATCAACCCTTTGCCCCTTTTCCTTCCTTCGAAAATTACGACAATCTTATCGAGACAACCTTGTCATTTCTAACGAACGTGCTCGCTCTAATTTGAAATAATTGCATTGAAAAAATAGCAAGAAGAAACAGCAAAATGTTCACCGTGTTATTCAAATAACGAGGCGAGAAAAATAAATTCTTAAGAAATAAGAGTCGTAAACATGTACATTCACGATTTAGATAAAAAATTTTTAAACTTCCAAATGCCAAAATAATCTAGAGGATTATTATCATTTCTGAATATCTAAATATTTACGACTATATCTTTTTTAAATCTACATAAAGAAAAAAGAAATTACAATTTTAATTAATTCCACTTAATCAAAAATGAATTCTTAAAAAATAAGAATCGTAAACAATGATATTTCAATAATTCACGATTTAGATAAAAAAATTTTAAACTTCCAAATGGATGATTAAGATCATTTTTGAATATCCAAATATTTACGACTATATCTTTTTTAAATCTACATAAAGAAAAAAAAAATTACAATTTTAATTAATTTTACTTAATCAAAAATCAATTCTTAAGAAGTAAGAGTTGTAAAAAATTGATATTCGAATAATTCACGATTTGGATAAAAAATTTTTAAACTTCCAAATGCCAAAATAATCTAGAGGATTACCATCATTTCTGAATATCTAAATATTTACGACTATATCTTTTTTAAATCTACATAAAGAAAAAAAAAATTACAATTTTAATTAATTTTTACTTAATCAAAAATCAATTCTTAAAAAGTAAGAGTCATAAACATTGATATTCCAATAATTCACGATTTAGATAAAAAATTTTTAAACTTCCAAATGCCAAAATAATCTAGAGGATTACCATCATTTCTGAATATCTAAATATTTACGACTATATCTTTTTTAAATCTACATAAAGAAAAAAGGAATTACAATTTTAATTAATTCCACTTACGAACTCGTATCGATTCCTCTTCCTGCAAATATTCTACGATATTTTCAATCTTCTACATTACATCGAAAAGGAGATAGATCTTGGAAGAAAACATCGGGTAAATAAACGAAGGATTCGCGGAAAACAGTTTTTTTTTTCTTCCTGTTCTGAGTCGTTCCTCCTCACACGAGGAGATTGGAATACATCGTGTTGCGTCGGTGTTGCAACTTCGAAGGGATGGCTGGCTTTAATATAAGGACAGGGAGGATCTTGATGACGAGATAGCGGGGGATGGATGCCACCACGTCGAAATGGTATGCGAGGAGGGCAAGTAACCCAACACGAATCCCTCCGGCTGACGATAAGCTGCGCCACTCTGCTTAAGCGTATCACGTGCAATAACACACACGATAACACCTTTTCTTCACCGTTTCTGTTACTACTGGATGCCTTATATGCAAAATCATGGTCCATGATTCTTGATGGTTGAATTGGTTTAATGGCTTGGACGATGTCGAAGACTGCACTCGAATGTTTGAAACATTGTATTTTGTTCTGGTCGATATTTAGATCTTTCGTAGTTCTTCTAATTTTGCTTTTTCTTTTTTCCAGATTGAAAAATTCTTATATTGGACTATAATTTGAATATTCGAAATCGAACAATTTATTTTTCGTGTAGATATTTTACAAAGATTCTTTTATTCTGATTGAATGAAAGCTCGTTGATATCAATTACGAATTCGTAATCCATATAATACTGATACTTGTTGTTTTATTGTTGAAAATGAAAAGATAGACTTTCAAAATAAATTATTGCTAACGGGTTGCTACGATTCTTTCTCGCGATATTGAATTTTAAAAAAAGAAAACTTTTCTAATACGAGACTTTACTCCAAGATTCGACGCACGACCAGCAACCTCGACGCGAACTTCTATACTACGACGTATAATAAAGGCGTATCGATTCTAATAAACAAATCCCCACCAAACTCGCTTATCTACGATACGTACATCGATTTGTTTTCATTCTCGTATTTACATTTTCTAAACCGTTCGTTCATAACAATTCGTCTTATTTCCAACTCGATTCAATCTTTCCTGCAATTTAATATTTTTAAATTAATATATAATATAATATTAATATATAATAATATTTTTTCCTCTTTCAAATTTTCACTCGTTAAATATTTTTTATACATTTTATCGTATCGTAAACTTTTACAAGTTTACAAAAAAAATTTCTAAAACTCTTTGAAATAAAATATAAAATAAATTAATGAGATAAATATAAAATAAATAAATATAAAATAAAATAAATATTCCTTGCAAATAAAGTAAAAACGCGAGGAAGGAATCTTCGAACGCCAGTTACAACAAAAAAACTTGAAAAACGTGAGAGAGAGAGAGAGAGAGAGAGAGGGAGGGGGCGGAGGAGCTCATAGGAAAACTGTTTTCCTACGAGGGCGTCGAATGAAGAGGTGTCGGTTAATTGACATCCTCCCCGAGTGCCTCTGTCATTTATTCTTCTTCCAGTAAAACATCGTCTACCCTTTGTCGCGGCGTGATTGTCTCCGGTGATTACGGTTTCGGGGGTTGTTTGCATTTAGGAAGCCATCAACGCTTAATCGCATTCCTTCTCGCCTCGGGAGATTGGAAGTTTCGTCGGGAGAGAGCTTTCGTTCCCCGTAACTTGCCGCATTTACATCGTATCCACGTGCAAGCTAAATAGGCTTTTCCATGGGAAAAGAAAAAAAGAAAGGCTCGACCGGTACAGCTATAAAAATCCAGCGCGTGGGTGGAGGAGGGGTCCGCGGCGAATGGAGAAGCAAACCGTGAAAAGCATCCCGGATCGATTTTACATACCGTTAAATCAGGCTGCGCGAAAGAGAGGGTAGAGAGGGAAGGATAAAGATCAATGATGGCGGACATAATGATGAGAGGAGGGAAGTTCAAGGCTATGAGGGGGAAAAAAATCCTTTTGATTCTCCCGTTATATCTATAAATAATGGTATTGCAGAGATTTTATTATTGAGAGTTTTTCAAGGAGATTTTAATTGAAGAAAAAGTTTTAATTTAAAAAATAATTATATATATATAAAAAAACAACATTTGTGTAAAAAGTATTCGAAAAACGAAGAAATTAATGTGATATAACTTTTGAAAGTTATTCTTCGAAAATAATCCTCTTCTTTCGCGCATATAATAGAGAATTTTTGAATTCTTGAATCAAAATCAATATTGTTCCACGAATTCTTTCTAATTTTTGAATCTTTGAATTCTCTTGACGCTGAAAGCTTACTTAGAAAAAAATAAATATCAACGACGATAATAATAATTGGACGCAATTGATGAGGAAAGCAAAAAAATAAATATCAACGACGATAATAATAATTGGACACAATTGGTGAGGAAAGCAAAGTTCAATGGTAGGACGAGTGGGAGAAAAATTTCTCTCCCCTCCCCCGGATCCAATTAATCAATGGAAAGTTAATCAGGAATTTCGTAAAGGTGGACGTTAATTGAAATGTGTCTGGTTCCGAGCGCAGACGCTCAGAGCACTCGAAACTTGCCATGGAAAGAAGAGAAAATTCGATAAACCACAATGGCAAAACTCGTCGAGGGACCATTTTCCGTTCCGCGCCGCGTAACTTCCTTTTAAAGCCTCCCGCGTACCCTCGCATCAACCGAGGGGTCCATAAAGGAAAGGAGGGGGGCGAGGGTGGCCGGGGGACTCGCGAAAAACTTGGCCCCGTGTTAAAACGAGCCCTCCGCCGCGCATAATTAAGACCAATTAATATTCGGCTCTCGTGCTCCTCCACGCCCTGCCGACACTTCCGGGACTCGCATTCCGGTCGAGAACGTTACTTGTACTTTCCCGCGTCGATCCGGCGATGACTCGAGAACGGGTATGAATAATTAAGACAAATAGAAGAGGAGGACGCTCGTTTCGAAGAGAAGTTGGGAAATTAGTTTATCCTCGACTTTTACCGTTGTTTAACGCGAGTACAGTCGTTTTCAACTTTTCCATCTTTTGATAAAGGTATTGATGCGCGCGTAGATATAAATGTAAATGCTTCGAGTGAATATTAATTAAACAGGATCATATTGATATATATTTTGGAATATTATTAAAAAAAAAAAAAAAAAAAAAACGAAATAGAATTTGTTGAATCTGAAAATTATTATTTTTTTTTTTTTTTTACTTCTCGTATGAAAATTGAACATGATGTTAGAACGGATATGAATTTTTGAACATCAATCCTTTTCACTTTTCAAGTATTTTTTTCTAGAATATTTCAATGTAATATCTTATTTAATACTTGAGAACGTGTATTTAAAATATAATTGTAATTTAAAAAATCATATATCATCTTCTATTAATATTAAATAAAATTTAATATTTAGAGAGAGAGAGAGAGAAAAATTGTTATTCGGCAACTTGCATAGTTGTACACGATGAAATACAGAATGTTACAATTCGTGCGAGGGAAAATCCAATGCGTCGTAGCAGGAAATCCTAAATCATCCCCTATTTTTCCCTTCGCGTTTTCCCTTTCTGATTCTTATTCACCTCTTCGACGTTCTCGAGGCATCCTCGAGCACCGATTCCAGAACGATATATCGTACACGGGAAACCAGTTCATACCAGAATAGACTTTCTCGAAATATTTCTGACATTTCAAACAGTGAATTTATTTCGCTTTATTCGACTATCTACTTTGTCTCGTCGCATTACCTACGTTATCCATCGAAAAATTTTTCCACGTGTTTTCGAATATTCGAATTAAAATTTCCATCCAGGGGGGAATTATTGAAATTAAAAATCGAACGAAGAATTGTAAATCAATCGAAATCATCGAGAAATCGAGAACGTCAGTGTTTTGGTGAAATGGATAAATTGGCCTTCTGAGCAAGACGGGCCGTGTAAAGAGCACGATTCAATGGAAAATGGAAATGGTCATTGCATAAGAAATTGAAAATTTCGATTCGATGCTTCGTCAGAATTGAATTGGCAGCTTGAAATACCGTTCAACGATAGGAGTGGCGTGTTTCGTGCAAAATTCTTTCTTCATTCTCAACTTTCCAGCGCAACTCCAATTCCGTTGGAAAAATATCTGAATCTAAGATAAATCTGAAAATCAATATTGTTCCACGAATTCTTTCCAATTTTTAATTATTAAAATAAGAAATGGAGGAGAGCTCGAGTTTATCATCGATTATTATTTACCAATGGAGCAAATAAAATTTGGAAATTTTACGAATTACTTCCATTTACGATTTATTTCCAGAAGAAGATAGAAAGAGAAATAATAAAGAAGCGGCATTGAGGCTTCATCCCCTTCGACGAAATAAAAGTAACACGATGTCACGAACGAAATCAATTCCTTTGATTCATGCAAACTCGCCCTTCCCAGCCCGTGGCCGTTAAATCCAATGGCAAAAAGCCTCGTCTAACGCCATCAGTATCACGCCAACGCTGCAACCCCCGAAACGTCACCCATTCTTTCTCCATTTCGAATCACTTTGCGCCCCATGACCTTCCGTCTACACTGTCCAAGATATATATATATTCGAAATCGTACTTTTCCACCCTCGTACGGGTTCTATAGGACCCCGCACGAGTCGTCCAGACCGACGTTTTCCCTCCATTATTTGCGCGTCTACTCATTGGACCCCCCAAGAGCTTGACAATACCGCAATTGTGGAGCTCGTAGTAATATCGTTACACTCGCATTTGCCTTCGAACAGACTGTCGCGTAATTTCCATGAATCATTCCTCGTATTTCTTTATTCTTTTTCTCGAACAGGAAGAACATTTCTCTTCGTGGAAGAACGTAGGAAGAACTGGAACATCCCTTCGATCCGTTTATTGCCCTCAGATATTAGAAATCGATCGTTTCACTTATCCCAAATTTTAATATTCAATTTTTAATAATGTTTGTTAAAGAGAATTCAATCAAATTTTATCGAAAATAACGAACGAAACGAAAAGATAAAAATACAAAAGCGAAACGATTTCTTTTCCCGCAATTTCTCTCCGCGAGAAAAAGCCAAACACCACGCGACGAAGGAAGGAATTTCCACGGAAATTCTCTACCCTTGGAAACTTGCCCGAATTCCATAATTCAACGTACGAATCCAATTCGTTCGTCAGCATATCTTGCACACGAATTCCATCTCGAAAAACACCAACTCTGGCTCTCCACGTCCACGAAACTGAGGTCTGTCATCGCGCGAGAGTCTCTCGCCACTTCGTCCACCTCACCCTTTAATGGCCGTGTGCCATTCCTTTATTATTTCCCCGCGAAATAAACGGGGGATATAGGATTCCCGGGGGTGTTTCGTTTCTTCGCTCGCGAGAGGAAGAAAAGAAGGGAGAGAAGAGGGAAGGGAGGGGGTGGATGAAAAGGATGAAATGTGAGAAGAAGCGAGGGTTCGAGACTCGGCCGTAGGCTCTCTTCTTGGCCGTTTTCTTTTTCCACGCGTGAAAGGGGTGGACGACGAAACTTTAAACGCGGACAATGCAGGAATGTTGTCGATGCGCCATTCTATTATTTTCGCTCGTTCGGTCGGCCGTCAAGCTTGCAACCTCGAGGCAACACCACTCCCTAGGCGCGACAGACGCTTTTAATTTCGTTATTCCCTCGTCGCTCGCCTTTTCCCCGATGCCGCCATCTTCCTCCTTTCCGCCGGCGTCTCGAAGCCAGCCGCGAATCAGTTTAATCGATTCGACGATGTCGATGGTGGAAAAAGTTGGATAAGGTAAGAAAGTTTCCTTCGAAATGAAGACACGTGTGGTTTTTTTGAAGATGGATTAAACGGGTAATGCTAATCGTGTTTCTTGACTAATTTGTTTAAAAAAAGTATGCTCCCAATTAAGGTGTTGGTAAGGCTGGAAATTGGTCCGTTATTATTTTTTTTCCAGAATCAAAGAAGGCGTGTAATGGACAAGGTGAGAAGAATTGTAAGTGTTACACTTCTGACGGACATTTTTAGCTCGAAGCGTGTTCCATTGTACAACGTATTCTTGTTTAACCTCGCGTTAAACCAAAGGGTTGCTATGTACAAGGTATGCACCCGTGCAGGGGTGGAATGGGTGGAAAACAAACATTTTATATAAAAAAAAAAGTCGGTCAAGAGATGACCGTAGGGGTAGAAACAAGAGTCCACTGTCCTGGTAGAACTTTTCCAAGATACGAAGTTTTTTCTCAGAACAATTACTTTTTAAATTTGATCTTGCCAACCAGAATGTTGAAACAAATTATTCCTTTTATTTTTTTTCTCGATGAATAATAAAACGTAAAATTTATCGTTGTTATTTCATTAAAAAAAAAAAAGAAGAAGAAGGAAAGTTGAATAAATATTCCATACAACGTTATCTCGATTATTTCTGTTAAATTTAAAAAGAGAAATGGAACAATGAATCCTTATTCCAAAAATAAAATCCTTATTCCATAAATTATTTATGCATATTTAAATGTATACAACTTTTATTTTCAAATTTAATTTAAGAGACGACGCAGAACTTTTTATTCTCAATATAATTATAATTTAAAAAATCTTTCCTTCTCTTTCTCCTTCTCTTTGAAAGATCCTCGATTTCATTTACTTCGCCTCGTCCTTTAAAAAAGAAAAAAAAAAGAAAGAAAGAAATGATGATCGAAGGGACAACTCGAAACAAGAAAGGAAGAAATAATCCTTTGAATTAAAAAAAGAAATATCGTGCAAACTTCAACATCTTCGATTCGCTCTTTGCTTCGACTTTGCAAATTCATCGACTCGCATAATCGCGGAGGGGAAACGGTGAACCCTTCCGCCATTGAAAGTCGTCTTAAATTCGCGATGAAGAGGGCGAAGAATCAAAATCGTTTTTTCCCCGTCGAATTCCCGCCCGTGTTAAACCACTCGATTCGTCCGATTTTCTTAATCCACGAAAGGAGAGAAAGAAAGAAATGGATGGTGAAAATCGATACGTCTAAAATCAACGCGAGGATTTATAATCGAAGAGAGAGAGAGAGAGAGAGAGAGAGAGAGAAAGGAACGAAAAAGATCTCGAGATTGTCAGACATAATATTTAAGGATTATTCCGTCTCGAATAATTCGTGAAACGGAAGGAGCGTGGCATTGTTCCGATCCATTAATATCGTTCGACCGGCAAATTGGATTACCGGGGAATCCCTTTAAAGGGGCGTTGCACCGATCCCCTGTCGCGATATTTCTTTTTTTTTTTTTTTCTTTTCATAGACATCGATGTTACGTCTTAAACAAACTTGTATAATAAAGTATATTTATCTTGTGTCCATACTTTGTGAATAAATGGAATGTTTTTTTTAACCAGATGAACGAGAGATTAAAAAATTATCGTTAATAAAAATTAATTTCAGCGTTGAATTTTTAATTTTTTATTATTATATTTACCGTTCTAAATTTTTAAAAGAAACAAAAAAAAAAAAAACAAGAGGAATAATTGATATTAGCCTTCAAACCTGAACTTATGAATTTATCGAACGGGTAATGGCTCGATATACCTTGGAAAATCTTTTTCCGATAAAAATTTCTAATATCTTTTCGACATCATCCCCTCCACTGAATATTCCACTTTTTAACTTTGAAGGAAACACGCAGTACATTTTCGAGATTTTATTATCCCCGAGGAAGAAGAGGGGGGAGGAATCACGATGGAAATTCAGGGGGCCTCGAAAGGATACAGGTCTGACAAGTTAATAACTTCTTTGTGAGAGGATATACGGTTGCGCGATGAGGCTAACGATAACCGAAAGAAGAGAAGCGATTTTAACGCGCAATTTCGCGATAAAGCGAGGCAAAGAGGGAAGGAGAGGGCAGATTTCTGAAACCACTTCTGGTTACCACTTCGCAATTACGATTACGAACGGGTGCGATGGGATTAATCGACAAGCGATGCGGATCCCAAGCATCGGATGGAAATGAAATCGGATTTCTTTGACAACTATTGCACAGGCAGGTTGCACGCGGTTGGCACGAAAATAATAATCACAGCCGACTAAACGACCCTCCGCAACGGTTCAATTTACTTAACGTCATTTAAACCGGTACGTGACAAAGGGCACCACGCGGCTGCTACGCGGGAACAGACTTAATAAAGAGAGGCAACGGGGTGACGAGAGGAGAACAACAATTACTCGAGTTAAACAAATTTTCGTTTCATTGAGTGAACAAAGGACCGGAGATACCTTCCTCCGTTTTATCATAATAAGGACTCGCGCGACACTCGCGCTCCTCCACCTCGGTGACAGTGAAGAGGAAAACAGCGTAAAGCGTTTCCTAAAAAGGGCTCTCGCGTTTTAATAAATATGCTGTGGAAGAAGTCGAGCCGGGAGATCTGGAACGAACAAAGGATCTTTCTCTTCTTCTTTTTCTCTTTTTTTTCCCCCCCTCCTCGCCACTTTTCGCCTCGTTTGCGAGTTGTTGCGAGGAAACTTCTTCCTTCTTTCTGAATCTCTCTCTCTCTCTCTCTTTTTTCTTTAGATATCGAATATATATTTGATTCAAAGTGAGTGTGTCGATACGATGTTGAGGAAGATTTGAATATTTTTTCTTTTTTTTTTTTTTATTAAAATCAGAGGATTCATGCAGAATATTCAAATAGAAAAATTATATTTATTAAACGTATTGTTATTAAGATATTATTAAGTTACAAAGAATTGTGTAAAGTTTGTGTAAACTTTATTCTTCTTTCTCAAAAGAAGAAACAAAATAATTTTTCTACACAAACATTTTTTCTTCTTCTAAAACCAACAAAGATGAATGTATCAATTATTATTAATTACACGTAGAAAGAAACAGTGGCTCTTCTTTATTCAATCTCGCATCTCCGCAAACATAATTTTACCAAGGAAACGGGTAATAACAAAGAATGAATCAATTTAAATTGCCTTCAAAGTTCACCGCCAAAGGAACGGTGAATGACTAATTAGCATCTAATTACACGTCGTACCTTTTTCTCGGTCACGGTGTGAAATGAAAAGTTGGAAAGAAAGAGGTGGCATTGAAATACCTGAATCCTGTAATTAAATGTTAATTCGCCCGGCTCGCTTCTTCGTTCAATTAAACGTACCCGGTGTCCTCGATATATCAATTAACAGGGAGCCGAGGGCCAAGTACGGCAAACAGACGCGAACGAAATCGATCTACATTGACAGAGACCGTGCAAATGAAAATAGCATTTCTTCTTGCTTTGGCAATCCGAATTGGAAAGCAGCGTTTAACGATCCGGCTCACAAAGGGAGCAATTTCAAAGTGAAACTTAAAATCGTTCCAATAATTAATCGAAAAGGAAAAAAAAAAAAAAAAGAAGATCTACAAGAATTCACACACTCTTTTTCCTTCTTTCTTTCCTTTTTGCGTCTATTTATCAAGAGATTTTTTTTTCCTTTAATTAAAAACTAAACACAAACAAATGATACATCGCCATTAAATTAAATTCCATAAATAATTCGATTTTCTTTATTATCGGGGGTAACGAAGATGAGAGATAGATTTAATTAACCGAGATAATTTTTTGATCTCCAGAGGGAGAGAGAAAATCAAGAATATCCCCCCCTGTTATTCCTCGTAACAATGGAACATCCATGGTAAGAAATAATAGCGCGTCTCTGGCTAAAAATAGATCTTTATATATATATATCGAGAGATGAAACTGTCGAATGAAAAGCTCCAACCTCTTTCATCGAGGAAGGATGAAATCCTGATATCGTACGAATCTTTCTCCTATCGAACAGATAGGGCTACTCTTCCAAGTGTTCACCAACCGAAAATAATTGAATCTTCGCTACTTATTGGTTAGCTCTGAAACCTTTTTTTTTTTTCTTTTTTTTGGGGACGTGGCCTTCCCCGATTCGCGCTCGATTCCGTCAGACAAACACACTCGAACGAGCGGAGAACGGGATAAGCGGCGGAGTCGGGTATCTCAGCGTGTGATAAAGGGGATGGAAAAGGGAAAATTTCGCTGTTAAACGAACCAAAATTATTCTTTTATACGAGGCATGTTGAATGGGACTGGATTATCGATGGGAAGGAATCGAGTTTACACCGAATTCGATTTCTAATCTGAAACTTAATTACGGTGGTGGAAAAAAGGAAGAAGGAGAATAGGGTGAGGGAAGAGGAAAAAAGAAAAGAAAATAAAAGCTTTCCCGTTGGGTTGGATTTTAAAAAAACCAGGAGAGGTCGTGATTGGAGAATGGTGAAGGGGGAGGGGGATGTAAAAAAATGCGGAGGGAAGAAAAGGAAGAGGGATAATGGAAGAAGGTACTAAACATTTTCCACACCTACATGACCGAAAAGGTGGAAATTATTCAGGCTCTTTAACTCTCTCTTCAGGACCGTGCATAATAGAATCTATAATGGCGCATCTCGGCATCCCTTTGGACGTTTTTGAATCTTTTAAAGCGACTGATTGCTTTTACATTTCACCCTCGCACGCTCACCCTACCATTCGGATAAATACTTCGTCGAAAGCGGTGGCTGACACTTGCTGCCCCTTTCTTTCTTTCTTTCTTTCTTTCTTTCGTTTTTTCTTTCTTTTTTTGAGGAGGCAGATGGGGAGATGTCACGAGGAAATCGGAGAAAATTCAGACCTTCGACGGGTTTGGAAAGGGATAAGAGTGTTTCTAGGAAATCCTTCGCCAAGATTTCACCCTGCTTTCGGATATTTCGTGCTTTTCAATAACTTTAAAGAAAAGAGAAATCATTGGAGCAGGACGAATATCGGAAAATAATTTTTCCATTCATCTTATTCGATTAATCAATTATCATTATTATATCCGTTTATCGTTCATCAATTTTTTTCCCTTTAATTCGTACACGTATTAAGAATCGAACAATTATTTATTCTATTCACGAGTTGTTGAAAATTTATAAAATACACGCAATTTCGAAAAAAAGAAAATACAATTTTTGCTCAATTCGAGGGGTACGAACTTGGAAACATCTCTCTACTCGAGCCAAGCTTTTTCCTTTCTTCATCACCGCTGCTCTCTTGTTTTCTCCACCCCCTGAATTCCTACAAGCATCGGGCAAATACTTCTACAGGGACAATAGTCGATATCTCATTCTCTTGCCGGGCGGAAAGTGACACGCAGAAGGTAGCTCGTTACCAGAAGAAAATCATTCCTAATTATATTTACTCTACCTCTAGCCATTTTCTCGGGCGCGGTGAGCAAACGTGCCGGATGAAAGGAAACCGGAATTAATTAATTTACTCGGCTCTATATAATTAAATCACATAAAATGTTTAAATACGTTAAATATAGCGATAACGATTATATTGGACATTTTATAATTGGACATTGTAACGAGACTCCATAATAAGTTATTAAATTTCTGCCTTATTGTTAGAAATAATTTATTAATTAAAATTTATTATTAGCAATAAGTAGAAATTTCATAATGAGGCTTGTGCAATTAAAAGTTCTCACATATGATATTTAGATAATATATATATATTTTAACGTATCTCATTGTATCGTATTTATGATCAAGAGATTAAATAACAGAATGCAGAAGTGGAACGATCTTTTCATTTCCTTGAAGAAAATAGTGCAACAGGTTGACGCTTTGTTTCTTCAATATACTCCTCCTTCCTTTCTACAATGCACTCCAATTAATTTTCGCCATCTTTGTTTCCGTTGCTGTTTTAATCGTTAATTACCATCATCGATTGTTCAATAGTTGGCACAGAAGATTTTTCAAAAAATTGTTTGATTAATAATTTAAACAGGCTTAGAAATATAATTCAATTTCGTAAAATATCGTTTGATTCAAGATTATTGCTCTGTTGAAAAATTTTGCTTCTGATTAAAATCCGATCGAATAACATTCTTTTCAGTCTCTCAAATAGTTCTTAATACGAATTATAAATAGAGAAAGAGAAAGAGAGAGAGAGAGAGAGAGAGAGATAGAGAGAAAGAGAATTCAAATATACGTTTAATTTCATCTGATGAAATTTTTCAAACTTTTACGAAACTACGTGTTTCTACGTAAAGTTATTGCTAAATATATAATGATTAATAGTTAAGACTTTCACCAATCTCTACTTTCTATCCAATAACGTTAAATTGTAATTTCTGAAAAATGACAAGAAATAATATTAAGTATTAACTTATTTCAGTCAGATGAGAATAATAAGTCAATTAGCGCAAACCTAGAAAAACTTTTAAACTTTCTCTCGCTAACTTGGTTCCAAACTGTTATTAAAATAAAATTTATGTTTTACTCGTGTGAAACATTCAATGTTGTGATGTTAACTTTATATTTTGCGTAAAAATAACTTTCTTTTATCATTTATTTTAACCGAATTTAAATTCTCTTATTTGCGCATGTATAATTACATCTAATAATTTTATTTACAACCAATTAATTATTATTGAAATATTTGAATTCATTATGTATACGTTGTGTAAAGTATAATGGAATTTTTTTTTAAAAACCGAAATAATCAACAAATTTAAAATTTCCTTTAAATTATAACGATTGGAAAAAAGAGAGATTTAAATTTATAATGTTAATACATTTTCTTTTGAATACACAAATAAAAAGAAACATAAAAATTCCATTCAATGTAATAAGAAATTTCGAAGGAATATCTATTGGAAATAATGAGGAAATAAAAATCGTAAACTAACAAACGATAAAACGGAAAGGCCAATGGAAACGTAACTCGAAACGCGTTACAAATTCGAACATTGACAACCGTGTTCCCCTATTTAGAATTCCACAATTCCCATAGAGAGAGAGGCATAGATTTCTATCTTGCGGAAATTACGATTGGCAAATGAAGCTTTCACGCAACACCATTAAAGAGTCAATGTAGCGCAACACGGTTTAGGAATCCGCCTCAATTTCGGTTAATCGCGAATACCTTACATATTCGTATCCACATACATCATCCCCATCGCGCATACCGGGTGTGCTAATGGAACCATTACGGAAACCGATTCCACGCACGTCCGTAGATCGATCATATCCAACTAATCACAGTATCTCGGCCTGGCGACGATTCTAATTAACTGTATGAAAGCCGCGAAATATCACCCCTCGAAATACCATCCTTCAATATCTATTTACTTTCAGATTTCGCCTCGTTCGTTTTTCGAAAATATTTATAACACGTATGGAATTAACGTTTGATCGCAGTGGAAACGAAGATCGAAAAATTGGAAATCATTTTTCCGATTGTGGCTGATCCAATTTTTTTTATTAATTCGAAATTAACGTTGGGAATAATTAGGAATAATAATTATAATTATTTTGATAACTTTTCGCTGGCTAATAAAGAACGCAATTTTAAATTTTCTGAAAAAAAAAGAAACAATGGCAATGTTTTAATCTGACTTTTAAATAAATTTTTGAATTCTATAGAATGAGATATGATACGCTTTTGATACGCGCCTAGTTTCATTCAAGCGTAACGAATGAAATCTAATAACTTTCGAAAACTCGCATTTCGTGCAGAATATTACTCCAACGAATATGCATTTTAAAAATCAACAATTGGAATATGCGTGGGAATTTTGAATCGTTCAATTTCTATCCTGTGATGTTTTCAACGAATCTGACAAGCTAATATATCGATCTACGAAAATATCGAAGGAAGGTTAAGTAACAAAGTAAATAAATATTATTTAACTATCACTGAGATTAATAAAAAAAAAAAAATATATTAAACTTGCACGCGTAAACAAATCTCGCATTTTCACTTGAAATCGTTCTCCAAATTGCTCCACGTTTCGTATTTCTCCCTTCACAAAGTAATATCTCCACCGTCCCATTTAAGAAGAAAAGGGTGAAACCACTCGATGAAATCGTTCTACCGTCGAAACTGGGCCACGTACATCAACAACAAATACGCGTAAATTTCCACGATTGCCGTGAAATCAAATCGCCATTGAACCGATGGAAATACGCATTCGGAATTACGTACGATGATGATCGAATTCTCTCTCTCCTCCTCCCCTCCCTTCCTCCCCTAAGTGATTACCATCGATCTACTTCCGTCTACCCTTTCCCTCGCTTCTCTCTTTCCCTTCCACCCTTATTTTCCATCCTTCCCACTCGAAGAAACACTCGAGGATACTTATCAGACCACTAATCCGCGAGATCTCCCTTATTACACCCCTCTCCAGCTCAGAGAAAACAAACGAGACTCGTCATAAGCGTCGTGGCGGCCTCCCTCTGTGATAAATCTCTGTCCCTCTGTAACTCGAATGAACGAAATAACGGACGAGAAGAAATACAAAACGACTGTGGGAAGGAAGGAAGTGCGACGATGAAGGATGAAGAGGAAAGGAAAGAAGGAGACGGAGGAAGACGGGGGTGGTTATGGGGGGGAGCCCCTAGAATGTAATTTGAAAAGTTTTCTCGTTAAATTGCGCGAAACGCGTGCGGTACGCAGCCACGGGACACCAAGGGAGACAAAGTGGACCGGAAGTCCAACAAGTCGGGTACAATGATGGCCACGCCAACTGATTTTAATTATGGAATCCGCGCAGGTAAAACCCTCGATTCCCCCCACGCCGCCTTTGGCCCTCTTTTTCGCCTTTCCACCTGGCCCCGCAATTTCAATCGAGCCCCTCCCTGCACGCGCACCCCTATGCATTACGTTCCTACCTACGTTGCAACCCTCTCCGCGCGATCGATCCGCCCACTCGACTCCAGGAAAATATCGACGAACGTCGAATAACAAATAAAACGCTCGTGAACCCTCGTTTATTCTCGCTATTCTCTCTCTTTCTACCTGTGTCTTCTGTGTAACGATACGCGAAATGGACAGTGGTCGCACGAGATGTCTGCGTGATTCGATATATATTCGATATATATTTTTCGATATCGCGGAAAAATTAAATTGGCGGAGATGTTTGGAGGGGTTCCAGGGTGGTGGAGAGTGGATATTCTCGTGTATTTATAAAAGTTCGGCGAAGGGTGATTTTGGTATGGTGTAAACGATTGTAAAGGGTACTTTTTGCGATACAGAAAGCGATCGACCGCCTCTTCAGATCGTTCCATATTCGAATTAATCGTAAAGTTGTAACTCTTTCGAATTCAAGTCAATATCCTCCCTCTTCAAAATTTGAATTAACTTTTAAATTTTTCGAAAATTTCTCATCGATCCCCAAAAGAATCCTCCCCCAATTCGAAAAGTAAACCCTCTCGTTATTCATTCACCCTTTTCACCATAATCGAGGGTATACGCTTCGTATCATCGTGGCTGGTCAAAGTGCAAAACCATTTAGTTCCGCGAGCGTGGATCCCAAGTAACCACTCCAATTACCTTTGGTCTACGTTTTTTTTATTTTTTTCCTCCCACGCAGAAGAAGGCTCGGGGGAAAAAAAAGGGAGGGAGGGAGGACGCGCGAAAAACGCGGGAAATGGTCGAGATACGAAACGTGTGCGAAAAGCCGAAGGCTGTGGAAGCGTGGCATGAAGAAGGGTGGCGCGAAAGAAAAGGGCTCTTGGGGGGAGGGGGAGGGTAAGAGGGAGGACAGAGAGATCGGTCCACCGTCGGCTGTTTCACGGGTCTCGGTAATTACGGTTTCGGTGTTTTCCGGTGTTAACAGTTGTATCTGGCCCTGACATCTACCTGACTCCACCACCCTGCTGCTTTTCCACCCTCCTTGCGGCTGCCCTCGCAGGCGACGCAATTTTCCAATTCGGGAATAACGCTTGCCAGGCTGCCTCCTTTTGTCTCTCGTTTTTTCCCTCTTCCCTTTGTGTGCACAGCCCGCTGTTTCGCAGGATAAACACGTGGCAGACACGACGTTTGGGCCCGTGTTCCGCGCGTGAAATCTTTTTGAACGTGTTATCTTCACCCTTTTTTCTTTTCTTTTTTTTTTTTTTGTTGAATATTTATTCTTTCGCTCGAGTAAAAGAAGTTGTTGGAAAATCCACGTTAATCCATCTGATGTCTGATGTTTCTTCCGTTCCAAGTGAGTATAACGTGGTAGAGATCAATGAAGAAAGTATTACGTTCCGATGTTGGTTCGTATTCCGTAAGGTGGAATGGAATTTGCATGAAAAAAGAGGGTGTTTTACACGAGGAAAGGGAAATGGTAGCGCGAATTTTCACGAAAACACTTTAAACCTTGTACCCTGTTCTTCTCACTTACACCGCCATTATCGTAACGAAAAGAAAGAGCCGGTGTTAAAAGTCTCAGAACACGCGGGTGGCACAATACCGGGTGCGCACGTCGAATGGCAATTAACGTTCTAAACGATGTACTCGTGCGACCCTTTGCCACTTTTGCATCGAAAGCGTTGAGAGAGAGAGTTTCTCTCGCGGAGGGTGAAAACGCTCTCTCCAAAGGGATCAAGATATTTCGCAGCAATTTCTTCCACGCTTTTTCGAATAATTCTTTTTTCCCGCCAAAAGTTTCCTCCGCCTTTTCGATCAGAAGATTCGCTCTCCATCCGAACTTCTCTGTGAATCGGTATTTAAAACAATTTTGTGATGGTTTAATTAATTAGGGATCTATGATAAATAACTCTTTGGAATATTAGATTCAACGTTATTTAGGGATGATCTAATAATAAGCCATCGTAGCTTCTCCATTTAATTCCATTTACACTGTTATTAAAATCGAGGTTTCCGTGTGTAACCCGTCTCTGCGAACGACTCGACGACGAACCGATATCTGATTTCAGCGATAATCAATTACTATTCCAGTTATTCGATCTGTGACGAAGCTGCAATGTTTGCGAAACGACGGTATCCATTTTGATATCGATGACGCTTGAATGTATTTTATTTTAAAATTTTCCCCAAGCATCCGAAATAAGAGAACGAAAAAGGGAAAATTTTAATCTTGATAAAAATTATTAATAATCTCCGAAAACGACAATTCCACAACTTCAAAATTTAATCCACGATTTCGCCCGCTACCAACCTCTCCAATTTTTCCAAAAAATGGTAAAAATTTTTCCGAATCTTGGGGGAAAAAAAACCATCCGGATCATTCAAAGAATTTAATTAGCGCGTTTTCGTCCGATTCGAGCCAATCTCATCGCGCCGCGTATAACCGGCGAGGGTGGTTAAAAAAAAAAAAGAAAATTCCGCAATAAGTGGTCGTTTCGAATAGAGGCAGGGATCAGAGGATGATCCCGGAGTTCGGTGAGCGGTTCGAGAGGAGGAATAGGAGGGCGGGAGGGCCCTCAAAGTAGCTCAACGACTCGTTATAAATTGTCGTCGACTGCTCCATCTTGGA
This sequence comes from Apis laboriosa, assembly GCF_014066325.1. NCBI lineage: Eukaryota > Metazoa > Arthropoda > Insecta > Hymenoptera > Apidae > Apis > Apis laboriosa. Next base: position 111,802 of record NW_025220781.1, on the reverse strand, counting down.
TCCCGGTTGAAACGCGGTGTAATGGCGCGGAGGAGAGAGGAGGGTGGTGTGGGTCCGCCTCTATCGGCAACTTCCTTCCTTCGACTGGCGGAGGGAATTAATTCCGTAAGGACGAAAACTCGGGAACAAAGACGAGATGCAGGATTCAAAGGGAGGCAATTGGATTCGAGGAAGGACCGTTCAGCGTCTCTCTTTGCTACTTTCCCGGATACAGTGGTGAACTTCCTTCATTCCACGCCGCCACCTCTTCTCTTCTTTCTTTCTTTTCTTTTTCTCCTTCGACCAGACGCTAATCCTCGCGATAATTGTAACGATAATGTATTTGGTTTCGACGGAATTTTTAAGTGCAACTTTGACCACGAATCCTGTGCACGATACATTTGCGAATTTTTTTTCTTTTTTTTTTATCAGAAACTGCACGATCTTAATGAAAAACTTTCTATTTTCGTAATATAGAACTTAAATAATATTTAAATGTACATACAGTGTGAAAGGTTCAGAATCAAGTTGAAACAGTTATTTAATTGTCAAGAAATTTTTGAATTCCTTTCCACACGTCTGATTTAGCCTCATCAATTGATACAAAAAGAGAGAGAGAGAGAGAGAAAAGAAACGTTAAAAGAGACGATAAATCGACTTTGAAAAGAACTCGAGCGAGGGAATGTCGAGAGAATAATCGGGATGACCATATCGATCCTCCACGAACAATTCCTCTATATTCGAACGAATAGCGAATATTCAAAGTCGACCGTGATAAAATTTATCGGAAGCATCTTCTTGCCATGTTTAAATAGGGGCAAGGCACAAACAATTTGTCAATCGTTTCTTGCGAGTCTGGGGCGGAAACGATGCCTGCGTAGACCGCTTTCGACAAAGTGCTCTCTAATTACTGCTCTCCGGTGAAATATCACCGATCGCAAGAACTACCTAATGATTTCCCCGAGCGCGGAGCCGCGGTAAAAAGGAGCGGATCGAATTCAGTGAGAAGGAGCAAAAGGGGAGGAGGGATGGAGAGAGAAAAAAATACACGGGGACCATGGTTCAAAGAACTTAATTGGATTTGCTAGGCTGTTCGAAACGGACGGGAATCGCGTTCTATTTTCTTCGTCGCGTTCCTCGTGATTTTACTTTACTTACTTACGCCCGTCCTTGTTTCGCGCATGAAACAAAGAATTTCGAGCGAGAATTTTGCGAAAGGCAGAGGGAACTGAAGACGGTTGCCTCACGTTTTGCATAATTTATCGCAATCTCGAGGAGTGTGTTTTCAAGTAAGAAGCAAGAGTTGGGAAATTCTGCGAAAGGGAGAAGAGAATTTTCTTCGCGAACAAGGAGAGAGGACAAGTATTTTGGTGGTCATCTTAATGTTTTCGTTCTTTGGAAACTTTGTTTTTTTTTTTTTTTTTTTTTTTTTCAAAAATGTGTGATTCTTTTGGCTTCGTGAATCAATTTGATCTTCACTTAACTTTTAACAGATTTGCATATTATCGATATCGACGAATAATAATTTATTGATATTGAGAATTTTATTAATGAAAATCTACAAGTGTGTTTAAATAAGTCTCTTAAATTTCATTTACGATAGTTTTTAAAGATTAAAGAAAGTAATTTTGCGTTGTACATAAATATGTATCTATTTATTGATATTAAAAGAAATTGAATTAAAATCGAGAAAGTTTCTCTTCTCCAAATAATAATTTTTCTTCTATACAAAGGGACGATCAGATTCTTTCGTCCACGGCGAATTATAGGATTCGAGAGAATTTCGTGAATTGCGATTAATAGCCCGCGAAACGAGGTTACGAGCTGCCAACTACCTAACGTGCGTTTTGCATAATTCATTACGTTTTCGCAATGTCGCGTTCACGAGGCCGATTAAACGGAGACGTAATTTATGTCAGAATCGCGTTTTCATTCTCTCCAACATTCTTACTCTCATCATTTGTATTCCGCGAAGCTTCCGCGAATTAAACTTCATCCACCGCGCGTTTAATCGTTCCGACTTTTAATCGTGTAAAAACCTTGACAGCGATTAAATTTCTCTCTCTCTCTCTCTCTCTCTTTCTCTCTCTGTCTCCCTTCTTCAAAATTTTCATAATTTCTTTTTACGATCGATAAAAATACATTCGTACGTTCCAAACAAACGGATGTGGCATAAATTCTAGGAAAAAAGAGAAATTCCAAGGTGTGTTTGCACAGGCGTGACGACTGCAACGAGAATTTATTAGGTATGTTTACAGAGTAAATATACGCGAGGAAAGGAAGCGTTTAAGGAAGATATTTACGAGTGTACTAAGAAAGATAGAAAGTGTCGCGGATTAGTTCCAGAAATACGGAAGTATGTTTATTGTTACGAATATATCATCACGAATACGTGTATATATATTGAAAACTCGGTTTATAAAATCGTTGATGTTTCTCCATCAAAAATATCTTTCATCGTGCAATTTTTTTTTTTAAATTTTATAATTCAAAACTTTCTTCTTTTCTTCTCTTCTATAAAATATAAAACTGTATTCAAAGTATAATTTATTCCGTATATATATATATATCATTGTTATAAGTCGTGTAGAAATATATGTGTTTTTTATTTGTGTCCACGTGTTCTTCCAAGGAAAAGAAAGAAAAAAGAGAAAGAAGAAATTTCACAATTCCACTCGATTCGAAGAGTCACTATAAATTTACAGGAATAAATACGTCGATATTTCTAGCTGACATCAGCTGGATCTTGAATCCCAATCCTTCCTTTCTCCCTCGTTGCACCCTTCTTCCCACTTTCCATTCTCTCCATTCCACCCTTCTCCCTTTCCAATCCATATTCCGATGTTAAACAATATTTCTCTTTTCACCCATTTTCTCCCTTTTGTCTCATCAGCATCGCCTTTGTATTTTTTTTTTCCACCCCACTTTTCTCTCTTCTTTCATTCTTTCTTTTCTTTCTTTTCTTTCTTTTCTTTTTTCTTTTTTCATTTAATCTCGATACATCCGATAGAATATAATTTCCTCCATTTCTTTCATTCCAATCATTTTTATTTTTATACCAGATCCCTTCGTGTTCCTTTCTCTACGGTTCTTGTTTCAACATGGCCCCTTATCTCACGTTGACATTTTCATAGGACATATTTTACACTTTATTCAACGTTTCCCTCTATTCCCCACCCTTGAAAAGCGCCCAAGAGCACCATAAACAGCACATAAATGCCCTATCCTTATCGTTCCTATTCCTATTTCTCTCCCATATTATCCTTTCTTACTTTTAATTTCCTCGTTATTTTTCAAGTATTTTCTACCCCCAATGAATCGATTCCATCTTCATTGGTTCTAATTTTCTACGCCACCTCCTCGTTTACTTTATCCACGTATTTCTTCAACCAACTCAATAGAAACGTATATATATATATATATATACGATTTTCTTCTCCTCGCTTATTCTTTCGCCAACCTGCTTCTCCATCCACCGTTTCCCCTTTGTACTCCCTCCCCCTTTTTCCACCCCCCCTCATCTAATTGTCTTCGTTTTGACCCTCATTACAGACCATTTTTCTCGCCTCTGGCACATCTTCCACCTCGTACGACAATGACTCACCATTGTCTTTATTTCTTTTTCCCCGGCCACCTACTCTCGATCGACCACCACCACCCTCCCATCGATTTCTCGCAAGAGCCGTATCTCTTCATCCGCGCCTTGACCACACGTCTTTCCTTCCGTTCCTTTCCACCCCTCTATTCAAATCCTCTCCCTACCTTTGTTGTTTGTCATCAATCTTACTTGCATGCCATCCAACCCTATCCCTCTCTTATTTCTCTCTTTTATTTCCTTGAAATTCGAGTGGAAATTTATTTTACAAATTTCCTACATAAGTATAGATAGATACATAATAATAAGCGAAGAAATGAATGCGTTAACTCGAACCACTTGTTACTCTCGTTCAATTTTGTAATTACATTTACGTCCTCGCAACTATATATCCAAGTGATCCAATTTGTTTTTAATTTTTTTTTTATTCGACCATTCATTCGGATCTCGCAATAATATTATCTACGTTTCCAGTATACGTACAATTTAACTCTCTCTCTCTCTATGCACGCACATTTCTCTATTCTTCGTTCAACCCCTGTTTGAACGCCTAACCTGTACCATCCCAAGAGGATCGTGTCCAGACCAGGGTGCAAGCATCACCTCCTCGTGTGATTCCACGTGTGCGCCTCTCCGTGACAAAGCCAGATTTAAGCCCCGCTTACGAGTCGGAGTTTTCCAGCTGGAACACCTCCCTCTCCTCTCTCCTCTCCTCTCTCTCTCTCTTCTATTGCAACTACACGTATAACGATTTTCCTCCCCTCCGACGTTTCGTTATCAACCATAATAGAGTGCGTTCCGTGGAACCAGAGTGAATGCACACACCGAGATTTAGAGAGAAACTCTCCCCCGTTGGATGTTGCCGCGAACATTTTCGAATGGAAAAAAAAAAATGGAGAAAAAGAGGGAGAAAAAAATAAAATAAAAAATAAAAAATAGAAAAATGAGAGAGGGGAAAAAAGAGGATGAGAGAGAGAAACCACGGGGGACACAATGGGGCTGCCCTTTGTGTCGTGTAATGGGGATGGAGGCCCCCTTTCCTCCCCTGTATCGCCTGCTTGCCAAATATTTCCCCGTTGGATGACTCCTATTCGCTGGTATCCGTTTCAAGCGCGGTCTTTGAGGGAATTTTGTCTTTGAGCCGCGCGGCGGTCGGACTAAATTTTTTAACAGGTTGAAAAACTGCTTCTCGTTTTCTTTTTGCAAGGGAAGGGGGGATAATAAAACGCGTCGATTGGTGCGCGGAATGGCGCGTGGTTTTGTTGTTGGTGGATGCGTTTCTCGTTGATCTATTTTCTAGTAGTTCGTTGTGAGATGGAGAGCAGCGTTGAAATTATTTGGAAAGGGATTTTACGTATTATTTTGAAGCTGTGAATGATAAGTAACGATTTCTAAATTTAAAAAAGTTTGGATCTATTTTATTATAGAGTGTGGAACTTTTGATGCGATTGAACGAAGGTTAATTCGAAAGTATCCAGGATTAATGTAGCATTGTGGACAATGTGGAAGTAATTTTGAAAATATTGAAATATAATTTTCGAATTGTAAGAAGTGAAATTTAAATTAAACTTATAACTTCGCAAGAGAAAAGATATATTGGAAAATTTTGCAAATACATTTCAAAATTTGTCCAATTCAATGATCAATAATCGATTTCACGCGTGACCAAATACGAAACTCGACAATTTGTTTCTCGAGTATCGAGTAATATTTACTCTTCTATTAATTATGATTCGTAATTTTCAGAATAATAAAGCGAGGAGAAAGAAGAAAGTTATGCGGCAAATTATACTTTTACGTTGTTGATAATCGAGAGAAGTGAAGTGAAAAATACCTGTTACCTATCATCAAACGCACAATTAAGCGTGAATGAGTACTCTGCGCTTCGCGCGCAACTCTTAAACGCCAACAATTTCGAGTTCCGTTATGTTTTCACGTACATTCGAACATCCATCGAGGATTAATCTCGCCGATGATAATGCGGGCGACACACATTTTTCATCTTGGCTCAAGCCTAGCTGCGGGATTTCTTTCAAGGTCAGTGGGTTAATTCTCGAAAATGATCGATCATTGTAAAAATGCAGGAACGAAAATGGAGGAGAAGATTGATGATATTTTCTTTCTTTCTTTCTTTCTTTCTTTCTTTCTTTCTTTCTTTTTTTCTCTCTTTCTTTCTTTCTTTCTTTCTTTCTTTCTCTCTTTCTTTCTTTCTTTCTTTCTCTCTTTCTTTCTTTCTTTCTTTCTTTCTTTCTCTCTTTCTTTCTTTCTTTCTTTCTTTCTTTCTTTCTTTCTTTCTTTTTTTCGCGAATCACACGTTGTTCCTCGTATTATTTTTGATCAAACAGTGGTCTCTTTTATCGAAAGAAATTCGAGAGAAATATGTGAAAGCAATCGTGGTCAATGTTCGTGAATTTTTAATGAAATATTGGAAATTTTTTTTGTTCTAATTAAATTAATCCTTGTTTACAAGGAGAAATGAGGGAGTTTCTCTTTAGGAATTCGATTGAATAACCGAATTCCTTTAATCTCTATTAGAAAATTAATGATTAAGTGAAGTGTACATAAAAGGTATCTGCATACCGTAAATATCTTGGCTTGGTTATTCAAGTTGATTAGATCGTAAAGAAAACTAAATGGACGATTACATTCTTCTCTTTTTTTCCCCCCCCTTTACTTCTCGTCGCAAAAACTTGCAATCGAATTTTGCAATTAAATTTTCCTCGAGAATTAGAAATCAAAAATATTCCGTTCCGTTTGATCGATAAAAAGAACGAAATAAAATAAACCCAGCTTAATTGCAAGAGCCTTAATTGAATGAGGTAGCAAGGGACGGATGAGCCTGTTTATTCACGGAGAGAATCGTGTCTAAGATTCGAGAGAAAGGAGAGAGGAGATGGATCGATCGTCGATAAAAGGAAAAAAAGAAAAGCAAGACACGTGGAACGAGAGAAGCAGGGGGTGGAGGGAGTGGAATAGAGGCATTGTCACCCCTCCAGTGTGCAATTGTGACGAGCTGGCAATTCGATTCCGAAACAGGACTCAGGAGAGGGCATAAACCTCGCTCCACGATCGTTTGTCCTTTCTTTCTTCATTTCAACCCTGCTCCACCCCCGACACATCGACGATCGTCCTCCTGTCGCTATTTGTCTCGCTAACTTCCCCGCCTTTTTGTTCCAGGCCATCCTGATCCGCGCCACCCTTCTCCCTTAAAGATTCAATTTAATTCACTCACCATGAAGAGCTTTCAAATATGCCTTGCCGGCGTTGATCAGCTGCCTGGCCCCCGGGTTGAACTTGTCCAGGATGTTCTGCAATCAGAAACGTAAAACGTGTTGTTTATGATTCGTTGGTTGTCAATTAAATTTTGAATTAAATTTATTGGAGATCGTCTAAAGTAATAAAAATTGAAATCTTTTATCAGGAAGACGATACTTTTTTAAATATATTTTTTTTAATAAGCGTGAATATAAATTTAATTTAATTCAAGGGATATTTCAAAAATATATCAATTCCTTTAGGATCGAATAAATAGTACGCTATTATATTTTTAAATTAAATGAGAATTTTGGAAAAAGAAATTTTGTCTATGATTATACCAATTAAGAAGTTTTTTAAGATTCTACTGAATTTAATAAATGCCATATTCAAAACCAATTTTTTAGAGACTTTAAAATAAAAAAAGGGTGCATATCAAAAATTTCACAGGTAGAGAGATAATAATTCACCGTGGAAAAATTTGATTAAAATTAATCCAATCAAAAATTGATGAATTATCCAACGAAATAAATATTGCACGCAAATTGTCACTTTTAATCCGGGATCGATCAATTTGTTTTCATCCAGATTTAACCGGATCTCCACCTTGATCGAAACTTTTAATTGGATAAAAATGACGAATGGATACGATGCAATAGAAAGAATTCAATTCGACGTGTTCGATTTCATCACGAGTTGTTCTTCGCGTGATATAAATAGCCGTCTACGCAATCGTAACTGCGTGTCTCTTTAAATTCACAATTATCAAACACGCGTCTTCATCGGACCTTGATCGATAACTGGCTATACCGGCCAATGTGTTAACAAGCATGAGTTAATCGGAATGTATGACGAATTATTAATTATTATCTCGAGCAAAAGACAGCCTTCACGATCGTGGAATGCGATTTTCTTTCTAAATAAGAAATTCATACACCGATTCCCTCGTTGTTATTCATCTTATAATTGAAAATTTTGAAATGTGATAACTAAATAATTATTATCAAAATTATGTTGAAATATTGAGAATTAATTTTAATTTAAAAGTATCGATATTGAAGTAGTGAAATTTAAGATCTTGCTCAAGCAATTATATATCTATAATTGTTACGATAGTTGATTAAACTTTTCGAAATTTTTCAGTCATATATTGATAATCAAATATTGGAAGGTTCAAAAAATGAAATAATAATTACATCGTGTAACAAATTCTATCAAAACTTATTATTATTTATTATCAAATCTCAATCAAGACACTTTTGAGACAAAACCCTATATAAAATCACAATTCTAATTCAAACCAAAACGGTACGCAAATTTGCATCATCGAAAAACAACATCGATAAAAATTAATATTCAAGTATCCCTTTCTTACTGTCAATGCAATCGTTCATACCCAACACACTCGACTATCCAAATGTATCCAAATTCTTCTGAAACCCTGAAACGTAAAAGTCACATTAAATATCTATCTTTAATTCCACAAAATCACATACTCGTCTCGAAGATCATTCTCCTCTCCGAAACTGAAGCGGAAAAGTAAACCGAAACAATGTGAGCGGAAATTTGGCGGTCAGAATAAACAAGATTCCCTGGTGGTGGACGAATAACGAGAGCCGGTGGTTGCATTATCAGGCGTATACGTATACGAACGCCTCCGGCATTCCAGCTTTGAGGACAAGCGGTTCACCGTCTTCCTGCATCTATCTCTTCCTACGAGCCATCCCCCCTCCCCCCTCTCTCTCTCTCTTCTAGAGCTTCCTTTCACTCAACCGTTCAAGGCGGCGCCTTTTACTCGCCTCGGCCTTTACGCTCTCCTATAGAGACCCGTGTCTATTGCGGTTGGAGGACGGCCAGAACTCGAGTGAGAACTCGAGTATTTTTTCGAAACGGGGAAATAGTCGAATTAAAAAAAAAAAAAAAAAAAAAAAAGACGATATAAATAGAACGAAATCATTGGCGTAACAACTGAGATCATGAGATGATTTCGTGTAACGAATGTACACTGTTGCTTCTTTCTTTCGTGCTGGAAGAAATTGGCTCTGAGAGGAATGTTAATAATGGTATAGTCTGTGTAATGATCCGTGTATACCACGGGAAGAGGAATAATTCTGAGGAGAATGGACAGCTTCGTGGAATTTCGAGAGGAGAGGCACATCTGACGATTCATTCTCGAAAATTTGTTGTACTTTTTCTTTCATTGTTTTCTATCATTCTGTATCCGTAGAATTTTATAAAGCAGATTATTTATTTATTTATCATCGTTCGTTTCAGGAACGAGACTTGAAAGAGATTGGAAAAAGAAAGGGAATTGGAGGGTAAAGAGATGTCGTGTTTGGTTATCCGGATTTCGATTGTGGATCTTGTATAATAAATGGAGGAGGCCAGTAAATGATGGAGCGCGAATGCGTGTTGAAGATAAACAGGGATTCAACAAATTTTCGTGTGGATATAATAAATATGAGCAAACTTTGAGGGAATTTTGTAAGTTTAACTTGATTGGAAAGATTGTTTCAAAATGATATTACGTAAGTGATATACCTATCGATATAAATAATACTTTTGAAAAGTGCTTTATTCATTTAAACCAGGCCAATAGATCAGATAATTAATTATCGTTGACAAATTGAATTTTTAACGCGATTGATCCACAAAGATGATAGAGCTATGCGTTTCGAATCCTTGGAAAAAATCCTCTTACAAGGATTAAAAAATTAAAAAACAAAGAGAAAAATTCGATGTATCTAAAAACTCGAGCTGAAGAAAATGAAACGCTCGTCCCAACTTCTTATCACGAGCCGAAGAAACTACTTGAAATCAGATCTCGAAGCTAAAGGAGAGTTTCCGGCAGAGTCAGAAGAACAACATAAATGTGACTCGCTCGTGAGCTGGATAATGGCTCATAGCGGATATCCTCAGGCGGAATAACGATTCTCGTTGTTCGGGGGGAAATGTCTTTGGTTATCACCATTACGTAATTTGGTTGGAAACGCGGCAACACAAGCGGAGGAACGGTCAAAGGGCCAAATATCCTCCCACAGCGAGCCCCAATGGTGCGTTGACTCGAATTCGAAATTCCTGGTCCGGGGATGATCATGCACGCTACTGCATTAGAACACCGCAATCCGTGGAGAATTCTTCTTCTTGGATAACAATTAAACGAGATAATAAGAATAGTGAATAGAAAAGTAAATATTAAGTGAAGATTTTACACTTTGCAAATTATGCAAGACGAGTATGTGATTTTGTGGAATTAAATTAGAATTAAATTAGATAGATATTTAATGTGACTTTTACGTAGGGTTTCAGAAGAATTTGGATACATTTGGATAGTCGAGTGTGTTGGGTATGAACGATTGCATTGACAGTAAGAAAGGGATACTTGAATATTAATTTTTATCGATGTTGTTTTTCGATGATGCAAATTTGCGTAGCGTTTTGGTTTGAATTTATATAGGGTTTTGTCTCAAAAGTATCTTGAGATTGAGATTTGATAATAAGTTTCGATAGAATTTGTTACATGATGTAATTGAACCATTTGTATTTCAAGAGTCGAAGAAAATTGTTACAATTTTGATCGCTTTATTTGTTACATTAATAAAACGAGAAGGAAGAATTGATTTTTTTTCTTTTTTGAATTACCATATACCACTTAAACTTTCCACATCATCTTCATTTACATGCTGTTCATCTTTGGGAAATTAAGAATCAATTTTCAATGAAATTTCACAGACATTGCGGCTCAATCTGTCCACAGGAAGGAGCGCAACAGGCGAATCGCACAGTTTGGATAAATTGAGCGTTAAAATTTCGTTCCCACACGTGAGCGCTTTAATTCGTGCGATTTCGATTCGAGAGTGTCGCGGCAGACAATCGTTTCGCAGTGACCTGCAGTGACTAGAAACGGACACGAAACGGTTCGAGGCGGTGCGCTGTCAGCTTGGAACGTGGACGAGGTGAACGAACGATGGAAATTCAAGTTGGCCTTCCGCTATTCGAGAAACGACTTGTTTGCTCGACGATATTGCGCCCCATTAGGCAGCATTCCGTGGACGAGACGACGCATGTCATCTCGCGGACTGTCTCGACGATTTTTCGGGGTTACATATTGTCTCCTCCATTTCTGAATTTAATAAACGGAGGGTTGAGTCGTTTGCTGAGTCGCACGAGAGACTATTGATGGTCGCTTATAAATCCGTGTCGAGTATCGGGTATTTTTTATTCTCTGCCCTCCTCCGTGGAATTCGAATATTATGCGGAAGGAATAGTTGGCTATTTTTTATTGGTGAAATTTGTATAGAATTTTACGCAGCTCCATACGCGATTAACTCGTAATAAAGAGGAACGTGGGTTTATTTATAGATACTTATTCAAATATGTTTTTTTTTTTTTTTTTTCGAAAGGAACGACGTAGGCTCGCGAAATATTTGTAGAAATTGATCTCTCATTTGGATATTAACGTATCATCCGTGTAATATAATTTTTGAATGGTCGATTCTCCAAAACATAAATCGATTTATTAAGTTTATAATTTAAGGATGGATAAAAATTCAAATTTATCCCACAAATATATTCAGATGATATAAATTTATTATTTATAATTTTATATAGCTTCTTATTAATTGAAAATTTCTATTAGAAATTCTTTCCATCGATGTAGCCAAATTATCCTATTTACGTATTTGTTGGCTTCGAGAACATCTCGCATAGAAACGTTTCGATGCAGTTGGAAAGAGATTTAAAGGCAAATGCCTCGTTCACGCTGGATTGGAGCAAACGAACACGTTTTAATGGAATTATTGGACGATCTAATGGAATCACCAGGGTTCCAGAGTAACGTAACCCGGTGAATCGGCGATCGCCACGCGAATTCGATTCCTTTCAGAGAACCGGTTTCCCTCGGAAACCGCATCATCCTTGACCTCGACGCCCGTTTTAAAGAAAAATATCCTCCGAGTACCGTACGCCAGCACCATAACTACCGTGATACGTGGTTTCGCAATATTAATTTATAGCGCTGTTTTTCCTCGCCGTGTCGTTAACGCGAAAACAATATATTTTTTTCTATGCTTATTTACGACGTTATAGAAATTAAAGGTTAGACGTTGTTTGCGAGGAAGACTCGAGGATGGGAGAAGAAGTTGTAAATTTTTGGAGAAATTTAATAAAACGTGGTTTGAACAGCGTTATCCTGGTGATAATTTCTCGATAAATTAACGTAACAGTAACGAAACAGTAAGTAATGATATCGAAGGATGAATAAGATATTTAACTTGGTTTTTTTTAAAATATGATATTCACGTTTCTTCGATATACTTGTCGATGCAATATAAAGACACTTCTAATGGAATATATCTCGAATAAAATATTTTCGTGTTCTTTCTTCACAATCGTTTGAAAAATTTGTATTATCAAAAAAAGTCCAAAAATATTCAAGAAAGATGCGCAAAATATTTGCATACAGCGCCCTTTATGTTATTACACCCTTATACTTTAATTTCTTAGATTTTAAAACACGTGGAAATATATACATATTTCTTTTTTTTTTTCGCCCCATATACCAAGCGAACTATCATTTTATACGCGTGAACTTATTTTATGCCATATTACATCGCGTTCTACCTGTAATAAACGGTAGAGAGTAGTAATGGCGCAATATCTCACCGGCTAGTCGGAACGTCGAGTTATTTTTCTGCGGGGGGGAAAACATTAGACAAAAATTTTGATATAATAAACGAAGCAACATATTGCGCCGTGGCACGTGTGCAACGCGTGGAAATATTTTCATTCAACAAATGGTTCCATGCCCATTGTGCATCGTCGAAACGAATTACAGTCATAACTTCTTCGAGTAGAATTTTTCACATAATTTATTATAAAACGTAATTTAAAGAAATTAGTTGTAAAATCCAAAATACAACGAAATGAAATAAAAATTGTTTAGTTTCAATGGAATTTGAATGGAACTATTTGTTACAAATTGTTGTCTAAATTTTACTCCAAACGGTTTTGAAAATATATATGAGATAATCGATGAACAAACTTGCTACTTGATCTTATCGTTTATTTTTGATGATCCTTTTGCAATTAGACGATCACTTCTAAATAAAATTTATCGTTTAATCGAAACGCTATTGGGATTATTATTTCGTCAAGAAAAAAATAATTGGAATAAGATCTGCGTGCAAAAGAGGCGAAAAAAAATATATATATAGCGGGAAGATTTATCGAGTTTCGATCAAAGTTGTCATTGGAACGTCGAAACCGAAGATGGATCGTGGTGAAACAACGGAAAAATAGAGTGGAACAGTATACTTCGATTTCAAGCAATACCGTTACAAGTACGACTGTTATACACCGTAGCCACAATGGTTACCATTGAAAACGTTTTGTTCGTGATAAAAATGCCTTTCCATTTCCCGCTATTCCTTTTGTCCTTCGCCTCTTTCGATCCGCGGTAAACAGATCACGTATAATCGCGTAGAAATTTCAGCCTTCGCGGACATATAAGGGAAACGTTTCCTATAAAAATGTATTTATGCCTTACGTGCATACATATATACAATAAGAGACAAACGTTCTCGCTTACCATCTTAAAAAGAAATTCGTTTAGAAATTCTATTTTATAACAAATAAAGATTTTCGAGAAATTACGAATGAGAACCACTGACATAAACCATTATGATAATATAAAGTAAGATATATAAAGTATTCGTATTACGTATTAACAGGATTTTCTTTGCGTTTCGATGATACATTATTATCAGAGGTAAGGTGTTGTAAGGAAAAAAAAAAAAAAAAAAAAAGATTTTCATCTCACACTGTACGTACCGCATACTGTACTTCCATCCATCTATCGACGCCATTAAAATACATCGAGGCAGGATAAAGAGGACACGTTCGAAGATAGATGAAGGGAATTCATTAAATATTCCATTCCAGGACTGTAGGAAATACACTTTGTGTATCTTGTTCACCGGTATAACATTTTATAACATTTATCTTGGATGGTGAAATAACACGTTACGCCTCATGAATATTTTAATATTGAAATCATCCTTCTGTCCGAGGTATTCGTTATCCTTGATCAACGTGGCGATTTTGTATACCTTGGAGGATTTCTGCGGCTATCGATGATTGGAAATAGTTAACTCGATCATTTGCATAGAATTACCATATAAGTGGCGTCCTACGTGACAAGTAATTATTCGATTAAACGGATTTGCGGTCATCGTGATTCGCCGACGATGATCGACAGTCATGATTTATCCATGCTCCATATTGTTTTTACATATCCACATCTTTCAAATAAAAACGCGCTTATCTTGATAACAAGTGATAATAAATAGTTATATAATAAAACTAGCAAGATCTAAAAATTTAATTATTTTTTCAAAAAAATGTGTCTTGATCCAAACTTGCGCATTAATTATCAATAATTATAAATTATTGATTGATTAGTTAATTTATTAATCATCAGCAAAAAATCATCCAATATATAAAATACATCTCCGTCTGTCTTATATTTTCTCTTGTGAAGATCCCACGGTTGTTCAAGGATGACAGGAAGGGCGCAGGACGCGAAACAAGGTCAGTGGCGGGCGCAGCGAGGTTAAATTTAACCCGGTACCGATTCCGTTATAGTCCACATAACTGGGCAGGCTGGGTAACAGGCTAAGAAAATGGAAGCAACGAGAGCAACAAGAAGAATTTCTCTTATTGGCAACCAGTTGGTCTCGGCGGGAATGAAAAGGGGAGAAAGGAGGAAGGGGTCGAAGGTTGGACGAGGACAGGGAGAATCGATGGAGAAGGAGAATGAGACGTTGGTAGGCGAGAGAGAAAACGAAGGAGAACCGGGCTTGAAAGGTGGAGATGAAGAAGAAGCCAATGAATGTCGACTAACGGTACGCGGTGCATGGATTTCGATGTGCAACGATGTATCGGCGCGCGCGCTCTTGTAAATGCCATTCGACACGTGTAAATGTGTATCCAGGGACGGGGCAACGACACCCGAAACCCGGCCTTACTTTTCAATTGATTTCAATTTTTCACGGACCCGATACCGTTATCGTTACGAACTCCCATTGCGAATTTTAATACCTTTTCAAAGTGTTATCCAACCAGAATTCGAGTTTTTTTTATTTCTTTTGTAATTCCAAGTTTGCAGTTTAAATGATATATTTTAATTTTTATTTTATTTTTCTCACGAGAAGAGGAGAATTTAGAAATTTTTAATCTTTGTAATCAGATGAAATATCGTGTTTATTAAATAACTATTTTTATAAATGTTAAAATATTCCCTTCCAGACAGCAAAAAATATATAAAAAGAAGATTTATCGTATTCGTGTTCGCTATATGCGCGGTCGCAATTTAAAGGACGATTATTTAAAAGTAATAAATTGAGCTGAACGATTATAAACTGAGATTACAAATTGTGCGTGCAATTTTTTTCTGCGGACGTATACGTATTTTATATGTAATTTATATGTACAGATAAGAATGAAATTCTACCCGAAACATGAGAGAATTTTGTATCATAATTCAGTCAATTGATCAAATTTATAAAAATATTTCTATTACTTAAATTTATCAATAATCGCTTACGATCTATAAAATTAATAGCATTTTATACGAGAATTCCCTGTTTCTAGATAGAACAACAATTTACTTGGCGCGCGTTTCAACGACCATTCGATGATTTCACGATATTAAAATGATGCTTTCACGGTTGCAAAAGCGACCATTCCCATTCCGCGAGCGAGACAAAATTTTAATGCAACTATCATAAACGATGTATGTTAAACAGCGATTTAAGTTTCGTGAAATTTTCAACGTTCCAGCGGAGAAAGTCCAGTGGGGAAATTTCTGGGGATGCTAATGATGTGTGATCGTGTAAAATCGTACGTAAAAAGAGAAAGAAAAGAACACGCGTACAAATTTAATCGCATAACATAAACTTCGGATGTATATTTTTTTCCCCCTCCCCGCCCTCGTTCAAATTCCACCCTTTTCCTTTTGCAACTTTTCAGCTTCAAAGGGAGCAAAATATCGTTAAACCGAGCCTGAGCACACGAATCGCTGATACATCCGCCCATCTTCCTCCAACCGTCGCTCCCTCGCTCTCTCCATCCGACTCCAGCTCTTCGATTCTCTGTTTGTCTATCCGTGAATTCATTCTGACTATCTGGGAACGCCATCGACTGATCTGAATTTCAGATTTCCCGTCCCGTCCTCTCTCTCTCTCTCTCTCTCTCTCTCTCTCTCTCTCTCTCTCTCTCTCTCTTTCTCTTTCTCTTTAGTAAGTAATGCTCGGGCTCGAAACGTATGATCTGTCAGCAGGACAGTTGTAACGAATGTAATTTTTGGCGTTTGTTCGGTTCCACGAATATAATGGCGATGATAGATGAACAGAGACTTTCTGACTTCTCGATAAATCGGGAATTAGTTACATACGTCGTGTTCGAGGCGACTTTTTCGATTAATTTTGACGGATCGGGATCGTGGATTTGATTTTTTCCTTGACGTCGTTATTAAATTGATTCATTCGTGGATTTTTGTGTTACAAAAATATTTTTATAATATTTCTGACGAGTTTATTTAAAATTGGTCTTTCTATTATTATCTGGAGGAACGATTTAAAATCATTCTAATACAAGAAAGAACATTGAATAAGTTTCATTTTCGATCTTCTATTGGAAAAGTGATATAATCAAAAACGTATTAGTGCTTGAACAAACCAACGATCAATTTGTAGAAATAAAAACCGAATATAGACGAGGGCGAAAATGCGTCGAAACGAATGAATTTCAATTACTGTTCTGAAGCAAAGGAGGAGAAATCTGTTTAACGTGTTGATCCACGATGCCCGATTTCTCGGTGTAAACTCATTCTTGCTTGCAACGAGTGAGTGCAACGAGAGGGATTCAGCCAGATACAGGTCGTAATCGCAAACGAGGCTGAAATAGATTTGCCCCCACGGCTACGGCGACGATTGTAGACGTCTAAGGAAAGCTGTTGGATTATTTTCATAATTTTACGACGCCAACGTGTTCTCGCGTTCACACGTCAATTATCCCTAAGCTTTCCCTTTTTTTTTTTTATTTTGAAAAATACAAAAAGAATACAAAAATACGAAAAGCAAATATCAAAAAAAAAATAATAATAAAGCGTCGAAGTGTAAAAGTTGGAACGGGTCGATGGAAAATAATCTTTTTCAAAAAAAATTTGTTAAATAAAATTGGAAAAGAGATAGAGTTGAATGGTTTTAAAAAATTGAAGTTGCCTCAAAAATGAGCAAAAAGATTGCTGAGATTGATTGTCACGTGAAATTGAAAAAAAGAAGAAACAAAAAAAAAAAAAAAAAACAAAACTACTTTAGACACGAAATTCAAAGGGCTCTTTGCTGCATAAAGTTGAAAATAGATATAAAACAGCTTTTTAAAACTTGAGGAAAGTTACAGTTGGTTACTCTACGAAATTAAAAAAAGAAAAAAAAAAAAAAATTGAATGTAGTCGAAATAAGTTGAAAAAGTCGAAACTAAAAGTTTGAAGCAGATAATCAAAGATATCAAAGCGGATATCAAAGCACAACTTCGATTAATTAGATTGTAATTATTATAAAAGCCTCTTTTCGAATGATTAAACAACAAATTTGTATCCAACTAATTTCTCCGATTATTTATATCCCCCGTTTCTTTCAAACTTCAATTAATTAACACACGAAATATCACATTACTAATTGTTATAATTACAATACCAATATTATACAACGAAATTAAACCGCGAAACAATCGAATCGCGAATGAATTATCGCAATTACTTCTTCGTCGAAGTCGCGACAAAAAACCGAAACCGTTCCAATATCCACCCACCAACCACCATCTTTCACAGTTTCGTAAAATTAGCCACCGTGTAACCGATTCAATTAATTTGCAACGCGATTTCAAGCTCCATCGAGTGTGAATTACTTTTCGACTGTGAATATCGAGATAACGAAAGGAGAACCAGGTTCGAAAGAAGGGGGCGCACCTCAACCACCCCCCTCTTTCTTCTCGCGGCTAAGTAACGAAGTTTCACGTTAGAACAATTTTATCACCGCGAGACTCGCGAATGCTTTCAGCCATTTCATGTGTGGAACGTGTAAGGGCAGAGAGGGAGAAATCCGGACGGAAGGAACAACCCCTCGTTTACTGTATTCCGTGGAGGAACTCGTCGCAGGTCCCACGATCATAAATATCGAAATAAAGGAAACGGGCGCGTGCGTGGGAAAAAAAGGAAGGAAAGAAACGAGAAAAGAATGTGCGCCACTGTGATTCCTATTTACGCTTCGGATAACGCTTCTGGGAAGGAAGGAGGAAACGTGGAAAAACGGAAAAACGGAAGGGAGGATGTAACGCTATGTATCTGCCGACTGCCGAGTCTTTGAATTATGCACATTTAAATCGGCTGAGGGAGCTGAGAGAGAAGACGAACGGTGTTAGAAAGTGTGTGGCGGTAATTTTGAATTTGCATTTTTCCAAAATGGAAATTATGGTCGGGCTAATGCGTAGAGCGTTGATGGAAAAAAGGATCAAAGGATTGCTTTTTTTAGGCTGGTGTGCAGCGTTGATGGGAATAAATAATTTTTAATCGGTGTTGTAGATTCTAAAAACTATTGAAAAGTAAATAATTTTTCATTAGTTTTTAGATTTTTTTCTCTCAGTTTTCGTAAACTTTTATCCACGTTGCTTGATATCATTCAAGTGTTATGAAAAAGAAAAAAGGTATTTGCAGATTAAACAATCCAATTATATTTTTCTACCATTAAAAACTTTTTGAAATTTGAACCGAGAGAAAGAGCAATTGTTAATAACTTCTCGTTTTAATTTTATTTTTGATTTAGATATACAAGATCCTGAATATAAAAAAATTGAAAATTCTAGCATTTTCCCCTTATAAATTGACTATTCTTGCATTAAATTCCTTCTATATTTTTCTTAATAACAGATAAATTAACTTTCTTCTTCCAAAAAATTTCCAAAAAAAAATTGCTAAATCATTTCCAATTAACCTCTCCACCATGTATGTAAAATCGCTCAAAACCCAAAGTTTCCCAGTACGGTATCACCAATTAAATCACCACGTAAAACGCAAACACGTGGCGGCCGCTGGCCTCTTCCAGTGGCTCGATGGCCACACGATCGCCGAGTGGAAAACAAATTCCGGGAAAAACTCGTCGGCAATTCTGGCCCGGGCCAGACGAGGACTCGAGCGTCTAATTATCCTCTTCAATTTCATCGATCGCCACGCGTGGACCAACCAACGCCAGTTTTCCACGAGTTGTCCGTGAAAATTTCTCATCGTTGAGGCGGAACGAAACGTGTCTCCGCGCCCGGCAAACTCCAATTGAGGATTAAATTAAATAATGACAAGGCCTCTCTCGCCACCGCCGCCGCCGCCGCCACCCCTTCCGCGTGCGTGCGCGAGCGAATCGTGGAAAAGGGCACGGGATTTTAAATAACACACCCCCGTTCCATCGGGGTGGCGTGTAATTTTGCTTGGAAAAAGAACATCGATAAAGAGAAATTAACGATGGGAGCGCAAGGGACGGGGAGGGGACGACTTCAAAGGGGCGTCTTTAAACGACGCAATTGGATGAAATGCGAGATCCGGGTTTCATTTTCTTCTTCTCTATTCCCTTCCCATCGGGAATTTTTCTTCGATCGAGAGAAGAGATTCGTCTTTTTTAGATCTCTCTCTCTCTCTCTCTCTCTCTCTCTCTCTCTCTCTCTCTCTTTCTCTGTCTGTCTGTCTCTCCTTCCGGAATTAAATTTTCCGCCGTTGAAAATCGAGGATGGCTCCGTGGAGGATGGAAATTTTGATCGAACGTGTATTTGATTGTATCTCGTTAAAAATGATCGATATTATTCGTTCGAAGAATTAGGATTTTTGTTGAAAGTGATTTTGTTGTGAAAATTTATTTTCTTCGTTTTCTTTCTTTTTTTTTTTTTGTTTTTTGGAACAAAGTGATTAAAAATGAACGATAAAATCGGGGATGCAGAAAATATGATGGAATTTTATAATCATATTTAATACAGGATCTCGGTTTTTTGGTAAAAAATTTTACCACGTGTAACGGTAGGAAGTAATGCAATAACGTTGTATAAACAGAGGCCTCTAAAAAAATTGTGAAAACTACGGGATATAAAAGATGATAATGATATTACTTTCAAAAACAAGAATAAATTAATTCATAAAATTAATTCAATGACATGTTGATTTTAAATTTACATCACGTAGATATATTTATTCCAAATTTATTCATGAATCTTCGTTATCTTCTTTTTTTTTTATCCACGTTTCAAGTAAATAAATAACTGTATAAAATTAATTTCCATAAAAGTATATTCGTAAATAATCTCTGCATTGGAAAATTAATCTTTATCTCGGTATCTCCAATTCGTTTTCGAATTTTCTTCTTTCAGTTTTCACGATATTTATTTTACATTTAATTCCATCAATAGAAACACAACATTTTACTCAAGGAATCAGTGTCGCACACGAATATTTGATAAGCTTTCACGAGGGACGAGATAAGCCAAACGGATCGAGGAGAAGCAGGAAAGTAGAAATCGAAAGAGTCGTAGGATGAGATAAGGTGAAATGTATGGGGACAGCGAAAGAGGTAAGAGAATCGGTAAAGAGGTGAAGAGAGAAATGTGGGTCTCTTGGGCACGACCTCATGACCCTTGTGAGTTAAGAGGCGATTGTCATGCCCGTCCTCCACGCAAAATAAATCCTTGGAAACTCTGTTGGCCAATAATTTAGTAGCCTGGGGTCGTTGTTCCAGGAAAAAAGCTATGTTGAAGAACTGCAAAGTATAGTTTGAAGAGATCTCTCAGGTTTTTGCTTCGTTGTCACGATGAATACGACACGAATAAATTTTATTATTAGTATCGCAATGTAAACTATGAAATAATTATTCCACATAATTGTACAATTTTTATAAGAATCCCTGGCCAGCAGTCCATTAATTTTGATTAATGATCACGAAGTAGCTATTATTTTTCTAAATCCTTTAACTTTCTCATTGAAGTTTTATAAATTTTGAAAGTTTTCTTCGAATGAAAATCTCGCACAGAAAAACTTTTCGTTCAAATTTGCAATATTTCAATCAATCAATTTCAATCAATTGTTTCGCAAATATAATTAAAAAAAAATCGCCTCTTCTTCATTCACGATTCCAAGAAAGTTATAAAATTGATCCCAGTTTCATAACTCTTCTAATCAACTCTGGCACCGATACATGAAATTATGACGAGCGAAACCATGTAAAAAATTGAACGATAAGCGAGACAACGAGGGAATAACTCTTTAACCAGGTCCACGACCTTTAATAAAGCTTAATTATCGTTAATTGGTAGCTGGATTACTTGACGAATGACGCCTACGATTCCAGACAGGTTGAAGAAGGCACCGTAATAAAACGGGGATTAACACTTCGTTCAAGACTGATCGCCATTCGTAGCGAGAATCCTTCGCATTCTTCCATCTCCATCTCTGCTACTTTCATTCCTATCTTCGTTTTATTTAATCTCAATGGCCGGAAGTCATCAGTCACGAGACACAGCCGTGAAATTGATGAACGAAAGAGTAGATCTCGGAGTAGATTGATTGATTTTTCTTTTTCTTCTTTTCTTTCTTTCCTTTTTGGATTTAAGGCGAGTGGAAGGAAATGAAGACTTAGAGGCAGGGGATGGTATATTTGTCAGGATAAAAATATTTCTCTTCATAGATTTTTTTATCGATCATGTCCATTGAGAATTAATTTTGTCTGAGAAAGGGGATAGATAGTTAGTTGAAAGAAAAAAGAAGGATTAATTCAGAAAATAAAGTGTTTGAAAGATAGAAAATAAATGGGAAAGTATGGATTAATTATTCCATATAAAATTTGTAGAATTATTATCTTAAAGGATGAAGAAACATTATGTTATATTCCTAATTAACTTTTTTAACATAGAAAAAAAAATATTATTGCTAACTAATATAATATTTTATAATAAGTTTTACAAGTTCTATTACAAATAATTATTATAAGAATATTGATCTTAAAAGGATCAATTTATTATAATAAATAAATCATATAATTAGTTGATTAACACTATTTGTAATATACTTGTATTTCAATCAAAGAAATCTGGAAAAATTAAAAAATTTACATTATTTTTCTATCTTACAAACAAATTCTTTCTTTTTATTTATAAGATAGAAAAATAATGTAATATTATAAATTTAACAAAAAGAGAGAGAGAGAACCATTCAACTTATATAACAACCAAAAAAAAAAAATCCATAGCTAATCAATTTGATAATTCCAATGAATTAAAAAATCTTTATTAGACTCAACGAGGACTTGATCTTCCTAAAAGATCGAGAATTTAGAAAAGATCGGTTCACAAAATGCCAAAATGTGCCATTCGGAAGCTTAATTTAAAGAGATCGTTCTAGAAGATATCGGATAGCCATTAGAGAGATAGCCATAATTTCCAACGATTATCTCCAACAATTAATTCGGTATTACATTCGGAGGATCGAAGCGTTCACTCGTGGAAAACGATTTCCCAAAGGAGCCGTAAATTCCACCCTTGGATACGAATCAATTATATGTTAACATTTAACACGGCGCAATGCCGTTTCCGCCACGCTTTGATTCAAGTAGTATTAAACCGGGAATTTAACTGACAGCTCAGCCAATCGGTTCTTGGGACCTCACGGTTAAACTTCGTTTAACGCCCACGACTTCACGGCTAAACTCTGTTTAACGCTTAAACTAAGCTGTAGGAGCTTAGTTCTTGGGGGAAACATACACACAACCTGCCCCTGTTTAGATCTTGAAACATCTGCCTGGGATCCACGCGAACTTGAATAAACTTCCGATCTCTCTTCCGTGAAATTAGTTATTACACCCCCAACTGTTTAATGCAAATGTATTCCGCCATTGCGTGTATGCGTGTATGTGTACAATGATACTCGGTTTTGGTATCGATAAGAATCGTTTGACGATCCGATGTTTGCGAGGAGAATGATATTTTTTTGCAAATTATTTTATGTCTTCTACGTTGTTTGAAGAATATTTTATATTTTCAGAGTTTTAAGATGACTTGGATACGTTTTGAATGAAATATTTTGCTGCATCGTTTTCGAGGATTGTTTATTATGGATCTTCGTATCCGTTTTAAGTATCCTCTCTGAAACTTCTGAAGAATTAAGTCGAATATACTATATTTTAGAAAAAAAAAAAAAAAAGAAATTAACGACTTGAAAATAATTAAATTTAACTTTCTCTCCAATCAAACGATGTCACTTGAAACATTATTCTTTATCTTTCAAAATTACAATTTTTCATTTTTCCCATTTTTTTTTCCTTCAATTAAATTTATTTTCTTTTCAGAAATTCTCCTCTTCCCGAATAAAATTATTCGATCAACCGAGGAATTATTCACGATCGCTGCTTCTTAAAGCACGTCCGCAATTATTGTCTTCGAACAAGTGGTAAGTAAAGAAACGGTGCATCGATGAAAGAAGCCGATTACACGTTGAAGAAGGAAGTATTACGTTTTCCCGTGTACTCAGTTGGAACGAACGATGAAGGAACGAGAGAGAGAGAGAGAGAGAAAGAGAGAGAAAAAGTGATAGCAGTCGATATATACCGTTACGATGGAGGAAAGGCTATGAAAACCGGTCGAATTTTTGGGAGAATGGATTGCAACGGTTTGAACTCGTTAATAAATTATCTGAGACGCGATACAGTTACATAATTTCTACATAGTATCTATTTTATGCACGCGATTATGATAAATCCAAAGGTATAATTATTTTTTTCCATTTAATTAAGTTTTGAATTAAACATTTTTTTCTTTTTTTTCTTTACATTTGAATAACGGAATATCTTTCCAATTTAGATATATATATATATAAATGGAAATGAAAAATTGTTTACATAATAATCACAAGATAACGGTTAATTAAAGTGTTATATAAAAAAAAATTTTTTTTCAACGCGATAAAACTAACTGCTCGCATTAATTCGATTAATTTATTACATTTGAATCACGCACTGCTTTTCAGATTGTATATTATAAATACTTGTTTTTCTTTTATTATTATACATCGTTCTAAATTCTAATCTAATTAAGAATATAAATTTTTTGAAACAAGAATAATTCTTCTGGAAATTACTCGACCGCTTTTTCGAATAATCAAATTAATAAAATTACTGGTGAAATGTATTTTGATAAAAATTTATGACGTATATATAATTTGTATAATTAATAAGATTTCATCCTCTAATTGTTAATAAGTATGGAATAATCGAAGCATATAATCCAACAGAAAACAGATTTAATCCGAACGACAAGCAGAAAATTTATAGTTAAACAGTTCGAAGTTAATTAGACAGAAGATATCGAACTGATAAATTTGCCTATTAATTCTCGATAAGGCCATCGACGATGAATTACGCTTTTAATATCCGATAATCAAATACCATCGATCTATTGTCCCGTTTTAATCCTTATTCAAAAATCCTCTTTACACGTTGTACAATCTCGAATTCGTATTAAAAAAAAAAAATTTTTAATATCAAATATAAAAATAGAAAATTATAATGCTTCGTACATTCAACGATATTCAAAAAGATTGGAACAATATCATTCGTATTTAACGTAAGTATAACCTATTTAATGAATTATTGCGAATTATTAAAAAAATATAATTTTAACCGTTAACGTGCACACGGAACGATATTAAAATAATATTAATGATTAAAAAATTCGAAAATAATATAAAAAAATAATATAAAAAAAAATAAAAAATTCGTTGGGCCAACGATCTTTCGTGCACGATCTTCGGTCTCCAAGTAATTATGCAATCCGAAAAGGGAGCCAAAGGCTCAGACGTCTCGTAGCCATCCAACGATCGTTTCTCCCAATTTACATGGCATGAATATATACCGTAAAGCTGCGTGGAATTATTCTTTGGACCTCGCGTTCCCAGCCACACAACTGATTGTCCCGTGTCGGTTGATGGTTAGCCACCGAACAACCGAGACATTTCTATCGGATTAGATGGCTCCGAGAAACCTGGTGAAGTTTTAATTAAATTCAGTTAACAACAAGCAAGAAGATGGCGCCTCACTTGGCCTCGTCACGCGAAAGATCGTTCATATTTATGAAATTTACTCTTCCTGTGCGTAATTTTGAAATTCCCACGGAATCTCTTTTGTGAATTCCGATTGTGAATTCGATTTAATGACGCGTAACCGGTCAAAATTAGGGGAACAAAGGATGATGATAATGATGATGATGTAATTTGAGCAGCGTTTTTGAGGTTATGACGAAAAAAATTCATTTGTGAATTATGGCGAATTGTTTGTTGGAGAGAAAGATTGAAAAAAAATAATAGAAAACAAATAATCGTGTATGAAATTATATATATATAGTCAATTGTTTTCTCTTTTTTATCTTGAATCGTATTTTAATATTTGAAAAATAATCGATCCATATTGATATTTTATTTAACGTTTCTTCTTCTAAAACGTTACGAGTCTTCTTGTTTTCTTGGATAAGAGGGAGAGAAGGACATAAAAATTCGAGGGCCGTAGCAGAGTTAAGGAGGAGATCGACGGGACAAGTGGATAGAAGCGTGAGCAGATTTTTTTCGATGAAACTTTGTTCAAAACGTTAGGTTCATCGGAAATTTCTGTTGCTAAAACTGTATAGTTTTTTAAACTGTTTGAAACTTTATAACAAATGTTATAATATCACTAGAGGAACGAATTGTTATTAAACAATTTAACAATAATTGTGAAAGAACGATACGACAAAATGAAAAAAATATTGGATTTTAAAACAATTCAACGACGAATCAAGATTCCAAAATTAAAATAAAAAACGTAGACGTTTATTTCAACAAGAATATATCCACTTATCCTGCACAAGTGACTTGTAATTCCTATATCCTATTGCAAAGCACCACCCCTTTGATCGAAATACGAATACGAATTCGCAAACTTATTCATTGAAAGCCCTGTGCGATAAAGGACACGTCGTAACAGATATTTCCAAATCGGTGGACTTCAAAAAAAAATTACGATTCGATGAATGTCATTAAAGGGATAAAAGAAACTACATTACAACGACCATTCTTTTCGCGATGGTCGGGAACGCCCCATTTGATCGATCGATCGTTGTAAAAATAATAAGAAATAATGGACAGAAAGGTAAATATGGAAAATTTCACGAGGGAAACTTTTGAGGAAAATCCACTACTTTTCTTTTTTATTATTATTATTTCTCTCTCGAATCGCGAATTTCGAACAGCCGCAGGTTTGCATAAAATCTGATCTTCGCGTAAAACGGAGAGCAGGAGTAACAACAGTGTTGTCCTCGTTGAAGATATTTCGCGTAAACGGTCGTTCTCGAAAAACCTAGTTCTCGAAAAAAAAAAAGAAAAGGAAAAGGAAAAAGGAAAAGGTCGAGAGGAAAGGAGGATACAAAATGGAGGATGTACGTACGTGCCCTTCCACGAGTTTCCTTCTGTTTTATCCTAGAACGTGTATCTCGAACGAGGGATTGAGAGCTATTGAAAGCTACAAAAGAGGATGTATACGTTTATATAGAAGAGGTAAAAGGGAAATACGAAAAAGCGGCGCGCAAATGGAAGAAATCTTGGAAGAAGTCTTAAATCCTTGGAAAGAGAAGGGATTGTTATTTCTACGTGTCTATCTGTTGCATCCTCCTCGATGGCATCGTGCGCCTTCTTACAAAGGCGCGGGAAAAAACGCTGAGAGCGCCATGTGTCTGAGGGGCCAAGTGAATTTTTTTTCATCCAAAGGAAGAGACACACCATCGTTTGTGCTTCCTACCTTTGATGAGATTGTGCGTCGTGATAACTTTGAAAGAATTCCTCTCTTTTCTTTTTTTCCAAGTTCGAAAAATTGTTAGGAAATTGTTTCAATATTTTCAAACTTTAATGACGTTGGATAAAGGAAATAGCGATGAACGAAGATTCAAAGGTTTTCGTCTTCTTTCAACCGAAATATAATACCTTCTGGTTTCTCGTCACACGTTATAATTATTGCATGATTTATATGATCCATGTCGGAGGAATTGCACGCAAATCGATCGGAATTTTTTTGGAAAATTTAATGTTAATGTTCTCGTCCCATTGTTACGATTCTATTATCAGATAAATTATTATTAATCGATCCTTAATTATTATCAATCGTTCCAATTTGTAAGGATTACATCGATGGATTCTTTCCAGAAACGAGACATTTCGACATTTTTTATATCACCTCTCTAATACTTGCAAAAAATCTACATGAATGCATGGACGTTACAATATATTGCTTGGAAAACTATTTCCTTCCCTCTTTTTCCAATTTTTTTTTCTCCTTTTTCGATAGAAAAAACGCAATGCTTCCACTTTATCGCGTATCGTATCGTGAAATCTAATATTTCAGATTCCTGTATTTCGCTCGACCACTCAATATTAATCTGGCGGGCCGCCAGAATACCAGAGAAAGCCGGACATATGTTTTCACATGTGTGCACGCGCGCGATATCTATGGACATTACAATCGTACTAACAAATTCTTTTATATAACGGCAGACATTTGCATTAAATTTTCTGCGCATGCAAATCAACTGTTTAAACGTTTATCTTCAATTTCCCGTTTTTTTTTTTTTTTTTTCTCTCTTGTCAAATGTTGTCGTACCGTAGTAATGTAAAAACAATTCGAAAACTCAAAATTTTCTATAATAATTCGTTCATCACGTTCAACTCTTGAGCTCTATATTCATATTATGCTTTCGTTCTTATTATTTAACTTTTTTCCTTAAAATCTTCCTATTGTATTCTCTCCTCTTTTCTTTTTCTTTTTATTAAAATTCGCTTTAAATTATAGCTTTTCGAAACCACGATTTCCAATTACTCGGATTCACTTCCCACTTCTAAGCAAATCTAAATCAAACGCTTGTAATTAAAATTTCGCTCCATAAATTTCTATCGTCCCCCATAAACGCTCAATCTAAACGTTGGAATAAAAAAAAAGAAAATTTCTTCGATGGGAAGTAATTACGTGGAGGATGATTAATCGAATCATCGCTCCTTCACTTTTCTCGATTCGTCGATTCGTCGGCTTTATGCTTTCGCAAGTTTCGTGACGCGGGCAAAGTTCGTTAACGGGGTGGAAACTTGGTAATTAATATCATAAACGAAATGAAGGAACGTCGGAAGGGTTGCTACACCCCCTCAACATTGAGTTAAGCTGGGTTTACACGAGTGAAAAGTTACACACGTGACAAGAGAAAAGCCTTTTGATGGATTAGCTGTTCTACATATAGTCGGAAATATTATTTCTTCTCAATCTATTATCAAAAACATTATTAGATATTTTTTATAAAATCTAGGATATATTTGACAATTAGATCGCTCATGTATTTATACATTCATCAAAAATAAAACTTGTATACGTCTATCTAACTAACTAATCACTGTATTGTATCTGTACACGAGACAGATATATAAACTAATTATCGAAAGTAAGATCAGCTTCAGTTGCAAGGGAGAAAGAAGAAAAGAAGGAAAAGAAAATCTCATTCCTTATTAAGAAGAAAGGCGATATTTTATGGAAACTATCCAGAAAAACAAGTAAGAGTGATGATGATAATTTAAAAATATATATCTCGAGAATGTTATATAGAAGATAATACGGGGATGAATACCGCGAAACTCGATACTTTTTCATCTGACAAAGGAAAAAAAGATTCCTCCTCGACCGTGCCCTAAGGAAACGCCATACGTTACGAGCTTGGCGAGCTTTTTTATTGCTGAAATGAGAAATATACCGCTTTCTTCCCCGTGTATTGCTCTTGTTTTAATGGCGAAAATTTCTTGGTGAAAATTGGTGGAAATAAGGGAAGGAACCGAAGAAAGGTAATTCGAGTCAGCTGATATAAACTTTTCACTAGGGGCCATGCCGGGTAATACGTAAGAGGCGGATGTTTCGTTGCGCCAAGGAGTTACATTTTTACGTTGAGGGGGTGTAGCAACCCTTCCGCGCGAGGAACAAATGCAAAATACGTGACAGTTTTAAGTCGACGAGATAAATTGCGGGGGAGATCCGCGGTTCTTGGGGAGGGGGAAGGTTGCTGCTACGAGCTCCTGCCAGTTACTTTGTTCGAGAGAGAACGAATCTTCCCGTGTAAAATTGTTGGAACGTCTCGAGAACTAACCTAAAATGTCTCTAAAGGTGAAAATCTCTAGCCTCGAAAAGAAGGAGATGCCTGGTTTCTAGGACGAATACGAGATACGTGGGGTCATATGACGTGAGAATAAATTTAACTTAAATTGTAATTTATTAAAATAAAATTCTACTTTAAATTTTATTCGAATTCGATTATCCCTCTCTTGATTTTCACTTTTCTTAAAATAACTTTTTTATTTCTTAAGACCGCTTCTTCAACATTAAACACGCACATTATTTAACATTCTTTGGAAAAAAATATATATATCTAAAACTTCTTCAAAGCTACTTAAATTAAACACTTTAAATAATTTTCGTGTCATTAACACTAACTAATCTAATCAAATCGATCGATATTTGCGTTCAAACTTATGTAGAAACTAATTGCACGCGTATAACCAATTGTTTTCAAAACGTTACAATAATCTTAATCAACCATGTACTAATTATATTCAACTAATTATAGACTGATAATTCTCCTGTTAAAAACAAGTTACAAAATTTATATATACTCCTCCACCCCTCCCCGCAATATATATTCTAACGTTAAAGCGCCGTTTCAAAGCTTCATTTGCATAACCTCGAATATCAAAACGGTTTAAACTTGCACGTACTATCCCCAACTTTCGGAAACTCAATTTTCTCCGCCGTATCGACGAATCCTGTCATCCGGCCAAACTTTTAATACACAAACAGGCAAATTAACGAATGCTCAAGTGAAAAACCATCGCGGAGTTTCCGAAATTTCGCGTTAATTTCGTACCGCTGGCCACTCAACAACTAATTATCACCACAACTTCTTTTCAGAACCGGTTAGTTAATTAACACGAGAGCGGGGGAGGGGGGAGGAGGAGGATCAAAACGGACAGAAAATCACCTGACGCGATCGAGTTTCCTTGCTTTCGCCCTCGCCTTCGAGGAGGTGGGGCCGATTCCACGAGGAGGAGAACGACGAGAAACGGAGAAGGTGTAATTATCGGTGGCGCGTGAACAGGCCGTGAAAACGATGTGGGAACGAGCGAGGTCGGCAAGGAACTGCGACGATACTCGAGTAAGGTGTTTGTTGTCCTTCCGGATTACGCTTGTTTTTATATTACTACGTGATTGATTTGCTTCGCTTTGTTTTGATTCGTGTCACATTCCAACGTTCTTATTGTTCTCAGCTTTAGAATATCGTCGTTTGTGTTTGGAAAATTTAATTCCTCAATCGCTTCGAAGAGAATTTTATTTTTAAATATTTAAACGAGAATTTGTTGATTATAAATATTATATATAATACGTATAATTATTAAATTTTATATATATAATTATATATTAATAATATATATAATTATAATATTAATTTTATTATATTATATTATTATATTATTATAATATATATTATTATAAATTATATTATTATAATATATATAATTAATAATATATATAATTATATAACGGTATTGTAATATGAATATAATATTATATAATATATAATTAAATTTTTCCACATATTTTTGAGAAATAAGAATAATATAGATGATAATCGAAAATTATTTATAGTGGAAAATTAGAATAATTTGTTATTTTAAATATTTTTTTGCTAAACTTGATTTATTTTTATTTTACAAGATGTAATATTTAATTATCGAAAATTTAATTTTTCAGCTAAATCACAAAAATATTTCTTCTGTCTTGAATTTTAATTGATTTTTTAATCGATTTACACTTCTCCTCGATTGTTCTATTTTCGAACAATGGAATTGGTACACGAGAAAATCCCTTAGTCTTAGAATCAAGTTGAATTTCACTTGAATGTCTCCTAGAATCTCATTGTTAGTTCCAACTTGCCTTAATTCTAAACACCTTCTAGTCCCAAAATCCAGATTTCCCTTAGTTTCAGGCTTCCTTTTGGATTTGATTCTCTGACTACAATCGAAGGATCTTCGAAAAATCAAGTCCAAATTCTTGAGAGATCGTGTAATAACGTTAGAAACATAAAATTTTGAAATGCCAGAGTATATATAATTTTCTGTCTAATGGAAGATAAACGGATAAAACGATATGAAATCGTAACAAGGGGATACTTGATTGGACAAGTGGTATTTTTTTTTTTTTTTTTTTGTGAAAACCTCTAGTAAATTCCAATCGAAAAATAAATATAAAAATATTTTCGATTCGCGGTGTTCATTCGCATTTGAAACGCGCTACATCGTGTGTGTAATTCAAAAGAGGTATCATGATCCTCTTTAATGGAATTTGGTTTTCAAATTTTACAGATTTCTCTGCGCGAAGGGATTTTTTTCCCTCCCCGATCCCCGCCATCGTGGATAAATTCGCGATTTCGTTTCGCGGTTTACCAAGTTTCACGATTGAAAAAGTTCCACTAGAATTACCGTTCGACATATTGCCTATGCACGACAACCAATATTAACCAACTTTTTCTTAAACCTTGTAATCTAATCTTAATATTAAAGATACACGAGGCGCAATTGCAAGATTTTAAATGCGATCAATGTAATTCTATGATTATATAAATTGAATTTCTAAATAAAAATAATTGTTCGTGAGTAATATATTTACAGACGCAATAAAAATTCATAGTATTCAATAATATAATCTAAACAAATCTTACGATCTCCCGTAATTACAAAATTCTAAAATTATTAACAGATTAATTAGATACATAACACGTAAGAATTAATTATAGCAATACCTATAAATATCTATAAATTTTACACACATGTCAATTAAATTGTATAACAGATATATACATATAAAAATAGAAAATACTTGGATTTAATCTAGGCGATATCTGATTCTGAGGGTAAGTGACTCGGTACGAGTCACGATGAGGGATGAAAACAGGGGTGGGACAATAGGCGATCCGTCATTTAAGCGTAAGTAAAGTACAAAAGATATGCGTACTTGGATAAAGTTCCATCCATCTTTTATTGACTCTCGACAACGAGCCGTGCACTTGAAACAACATGGAATCTTCAAAAGACCCCGGGGACAAAGCGAATAGCCAGTGTCTATCGTGTTTGCCAATCGGTCAATCGTGATCCGTATAGTCAGACAGATTGTTAACAGTGGACCGGTGGAATGCTCTGGCAGAATTACGCAACCGACTAAGTGCCCCGGAGCAACTGGACAACTTTACTATCGCTCGAGAAAGGGATATACCCTTCTCTTTCGCCCCCCCCTTCCCCCTTCTCTCTCTTACCAACACAATTGTACACTCGCTTAGTTACTTTACCTACACCTCTCAACCGATTCGACAGCAATTTGCGTGATCACCGGTTATCAACCGCTTATGATGCATTATAATTCCATCAGCGAATTTTCTTCCAGGTCGATGTAATATAATTCTCGAATTGGAATAGAACGTATCGCGTTATCTCGAGTGACGTAACGAGGCGTGTATTAAGTGTCGAGAGAACGATCGCGTAATAAAATGGATTTTTTTTTTTTCTTTGGTAAAAGATACATAAGAGTTTGATTCATCGCGAGAGAAACGTCAGGAGGGTATCGTCTTTGAGAAACATTCAGTGGCCTAGAATCTCTGTGGTGTTCCGTAAGACTCGCGTTACAAATGAGTCGCGAGAACATGGAAAGCTGATCTATTAGCGCCTCGCAGTTTCTGCTTAAAGAGGTCGAGTTCGGCGTAGGAGAGGTGAAAAGAGAAATTGTTCAACCGATCTCTTCCGCTGACGAGTTTTCTGGTCCAATTTTCTGAACGAAAGGCTTTCGTGAAGCAAAAGATATACGAGGTTACTGCTATTTTTATCTAAACACGGTTTATTGAAATGAAATTCGAGTCAGCGATTGATTAACCCATTCTTGACAATTGAATCCAATTGGATGAACTTTTGTCGTTTGAATTAGAGAGAATCAGGAATCATTGGATAGTTTAGATTTTTTTCATGTTTTGGAACAATTGAAAATGAAATGATAAGAATAACATATTTATATTAGAATAAAACAGTAAGGACTTTTATGAAATTAAGTTTATCCTCACATCTAATAATCTTGAAACTTTTATTCGACGTAATCCCATCAAAATTTTTAAATGGATCCATATAAATGAAACAATCTCGTACATATATCCATACGCAAACTGAAATTGATCTCCACTGTATGTGAATCCCAATTCTTTCATCGATTTACATCCCTCGAAACAATTATTCGTATCATCGTGTGCCCTCAAAATATTCAAATAGATTAATTTAAATGCAACACCTTGTACATAAATGCCTAACACAACAAAATTCAATCCCATGATACATTCATAAACATCTCCCTCCCCCTCCTCCCCCTCCCCAAGAGATTTAGCTAAATCAAGCTCCACACACGAAGTGCACAAAATACTCGACAAAAGTAAATCAATACATGATCCACCTTTGAACGATGTAAATCAGCTTTCACGATATTAATGGATAAGCCAGAAATCGCTTTATACAACTGCTCGAACCTGGTCGCACCCCGTCCTCTCTCCTCCCCTCCCCTCTACCCGCCCCTGATTCATTCAACCTTTGCCTTTATCTCGCGATTTAGTATCGCGCCGGATACAATGGTACAATGGCGTGATAATATCACGAGTAAAAGTCCTGGCATTGTTCGAACGATTACGCCCGCCCGCGTAATCCTTAATTGCATTCGCCCGTGGCCACGATCCATACGATCCTTCGGATCCATCGTGTTACCCGAAACTACGACACCGTTCGTCGTAGCGAGACCGTCACCCTGTGGATACATTCGAGATTCATCCCTCTCGACATTGTCCACCAATATATATATATATATATATGTATGTATGTATGTATATTCTTTGGCTGTATTGAAATTATTATATCTACCTGTCTACCTGGGTATAGACGAATAAATTGAGGAGGTTTCTCTGAGAGAGAGAGAGAAAAAAAATGAAAAATTGGGAATGAATTGCATTGGGGGTTCGTTTTTGATAGAAGTTTTTTTGTCGTATAATTTGAAGTTATTGAACTTTCTGTTTTTTTTTTTTTCATCTTTCGATGTGGGTTTCGGTCTTTTTGTCAAGGAGATGAGAATTTATTGGGATTAATTGTGAAATTTTGATTGTGGCGAAAATTCTGCGTAAAGAATAGAATTCGTGAAAGTCTTTTGTTCTCAGAGAAAGGGAATAAATTTTCCCCGAGGCTTATTTTACTTTAGATGCTAAAATTTACGACTACTTTTTATCACCCTATGTAAGTCAAATTCAAATTCTTTATAACTTTGAGAATATTAATTTTTAATTCAATCTACACGAATCTTTTATCTCTAATCTACACATATTAAATATAACCAATTTTTCACGTATCACTCTCATACAATTCAATATACAGAGTCTACTGTACTATGGAATAGTTTACACAATAATCAATCTACAGATCAACAGCAGGTACGATTCAATAATACGTATCCACACGTACACCGATGACCTCGATTGATGGAATATCGAAACGAGATATCCAATAGATTGGAAATTGATTTACCCAAAAAAAAAAAAAAGGAAGGGAGAGGGAGTTCATTAGAGTAAATTCTTCCTTATCCGTTCCATCGTGTCTACAGTATCCAGTTTTATATAAATTCGGGACATGCCAGCGATCCCTGTTAATACAAAGTGACGAAACGAATGGCCGTCGATAAATTAATCCCTTCCCTAATACATATTCAGAGACGGCAGTTTCTCAGTAACTTAAGGTAATTGGTTAGAACGGGGCAACTATCGACGCATTTAATTGGACGATATAACCCTTTCGCGTCTGCTTTATGC
This sequence comes from Apis laboriosa, assembly GCF_014066325.1. NCBI lineage: Eukaryota > Metazoa > Arthropoda > Insecta > Hymenoptera > Apidae > Apis > Apis laboriosa. The sequence goes on along the minus strand of NW_025220781.1, from coordinate 76,911 downwards.
CTAGTCATTTATAAAAGAAGCTTACCGCGATGCGATGGAGCTACAAGCGAACCGGTTCCTCTCCACGAGAACGTCGTTTGATCTCGCAACACCTCGTGCACGAGCCGAATCATTTTGAAATTCTCTATGGCTAGATGTGTATCTGACTTTCGAGATGCATGCCGGTTAACCGTGTACACGCTTGTTAAAAAGTAATGATTTCAAGTTTTATGGACTTAACTCGGTGGAAAGGTGTAAAAGATGCTTGCATTAGATGCCTAAGAGGCTTTTAAATTTCGAGAAAAATGACGAGTATATCTTCTTTATTTTTTTTTTTTTTTTTTTGATTGACGAATGTTTGTGAATAGAAGAAAATTATTATTATTATTTTTTATTTTGGAACAATTTGAATTTATAATGGGAAATATGTGATATATTTAGATATAGTTTTATTTGCAAAAGGATGAAAATTATAAATGGAATTTCAAATTTCACGAATTTATTCGAATATTATAATGTTAGTTAAAAGTTATCTTGTATGTAGATGTAGGCCATGAAAGTATTCCGACGTGTAGAGTTCAATTGAATGAATAATGTTCTATTGCAGAAGACGTAAAAACTAATAGCTCCAATTTGTGTGGAAATATTACACAACGAGTTTCGCTAATAATTATTTTTTGCTAGTTTCAAAAGTTTTGAGAAATAAAATAAAATAAAGAAAAAGAACAATATTTAGTGAATAACTTTTTGAAAAATCTAAATTAGAAAATTTCCTTAAATACTTGATTCTTTGAGAGATTGCATTTAAGTAAATAACCCTCTACTTCTCATTAATCAATGAATTTGAATATTAATTAATAAAATTGTATCGTTACGTAAATTTACTTTTTGGAATAAAACTTCTAATTTTGGATATATGGCGAGAGATAATATTTACCCACGAAAGTGGATCTTGAGGGATTAATTAAGTGTAATTATGAAAAGTAATTACATATTTGAACACATCAGAAGATAATATATTAAATATAAATGAAGAGATTCGATCTCGAAATTACGATTATTAATTCTTCTATATTTATTTTGAATGATTTAATAAATATTACATTGCTCTATAATAAGTGTTAAAAATTCATTGTTCTTAAACATTTTTCTTGAGACACCCTGTACGTATCTACAATGCCTAGAATTAGTGGTGTACAGGTATAGATCTTACTTCATGGTTGGCTTCTCTATTTGAATACTAAACCTATTGGATTTGATCTATTCTAATGCATCGAATACTCAGACTGGAAATTATTGGAATTACTAATTGGTATTTTCTAAAATAATACAATTGTGTGGAATAATAATATTGAAATCGAATATTTTAATTCTATACATTGAATTGATGAATATATGACGCGAATTTATTACATTATTTCAATGAATAATGAGACTGCAAAAAATTGTTCGATAGAAACGAACAGAAGAATGGAATACAAGCAGAATATCACTTAACAATTTAATATTTATTCCATTTATCTTGTGAAATACAATTATGGACGAAATTTGCGATAATAAAAATAAACATACATTCGACAAAAATATTCGTGGAAAATTAAAAATCTCCAAAATATTTTATCGATTTTCTCTATCGAGCGAAACAAGAGAATTTTTCCACGCGCGAAAAAAAGGGGAAAAAAGAATTTGTCAATAGTTGAAAATGATAGCGCGCACACCCATCTAAATCGTAAATACACAAAATCGCCGGTGTTTAAATTTCAAACGGTTCAGATTTCAAAGCGAAAACAAACATGGTTCTATCGCGGCAGAAAATACGGTAACAGTTACACTCGTGAAAATCCGTGTGCTAGAAACCCGTCACTCAACTACTACACTGCCTAAAGCACCTTCGACCTTTCTGCGGCAGTTTACAGCCGCAATTGCACAACCTTAATCGACAACCGTGATCCGGAAAACTATCATTGTCTGTTCCACTTCTATCGAAACAACGTACACACACGTGTGCTCAGTGAAAGTGGCGAAGAACTCTGTTTTAACAGGAGGAATCGTTTGACCGAAATATATATCATCGTCTTTCGCGGATTAATTTTCAATTTAATTGTTAACAAGCTTCGAAAGGAACGACGAAACGAGATTTGATAAAAGACATTTAATATCTTCTTTTTTTCAAAATGAAACAATAATCTTCTTTCCTCGAAAGAATCTTACAATTAAAATTATGTAAATTGTCAATATATTCGAGTGAATATCGAAATAAATCCGTCTGTCAAATTTAATTAAAAAAAAAAAAGAAAAGGAAAAGAACGAGACCTTCGTAGGTATAAATTCATAAATCGTCCAAACGTATCTACGTTTCAATATCGCTGCACAATACTGTTCTATTCAACGCTGTTGGAACTTTCGAGTGTACGCAGATTGTAATATAACTTCATAAATAGAACGGAATGACGCGTTCGATAATAACTCTTTGCACACGCATAAATCCTGGTTGTGCAACCGGAGGTTGTGCACCACGCCACACGTTGCTGGAGAAGGTCGTAGGTGGTCTCAGGTAGGTTAGTCGCCCAACAGGTTTCCATCGCGGTTTCCAACCATCTCCTGGAAACGTGGAAAGTCCTCGAGTTTCCCATTCGAGGATACAAGCAAGAATGTTCTTCCGGAAAAGACGATCTCGCATATATTTGCATTAGTTTCTCGGTTGACCGGTTACGCGTGTGCGTAACCCTTTGTAAAGGTTTAACGATGAATCCTAATTAGCATTCATCCTGGAATTCTCGCCGCCTCCCTCTCCCCGCCTTTCTGACATGTTAATTTCGATTTAAACTTACTTTAAACTGTAATTTCCTACGTATAATCCCGACTTCGAAAGATTTAAAGGTCGGTTTAATCCTCGCATTCGTCGACCATTTTGTTAAATTGTTTTATGGATTCTGATAAATTTTAATAACTTTTTTTCTTTTTTTATCTTGACTGATTCTTCTTGCGAAGAAAAAAAATTTGGAACACGAAATTATCGAAGAATGGGGTACCCAGATGCCCACATGAAGATTATAGGAAAAGTCTAGATAAGAGAGAATGATAAATATTTAATTTTTTTCCCTTTGAAATGTTCCAATTGAAATATTCCAATTTGTATACAATAGTGAAATGTAGGATAATTAGATACTCTGGTGAAAATGTTATATAAATGATCGTTAACGAAATAACCTGTTGTTAGAATATTTTGTTAAAATATCGTAGTTCCAATATTTATTGAACAATTTTTCGAGATCTTATTTCAAAGTTTGTTTGTTTTTTTCAAAAGTGATAGAAAGAATCGATTTTGTTGAAAAATTATGAATAATTTTTCCCGTGTTTTTTAGCTTGCAGTTGATTTATTCCATAATTAAAATTAATGTAACGAGTGTGTTTAACAAACAAGTTGATTAATACGATGAGAACCACGATATGAAAACCACGTTGAAGACAAGAGAATAGTAAAAACCTCCGCAGGCTTATTCTATAGGGAAATACACTACCTCTCAAAAGTAATCGCTGCTTTCCTTCGAGTAAACACTGTTTCGTTGAATTCTAATTGGATAAAAAAATTTGTGCAAAGTTTTTGGAGAACTTTAAACAAAACGTTTCAAACGCGTATCGTTTAAAAATATCGCTTTTACTGTTTTTAATATGTCGTACTGATTTTTAATTTACATCTCGAATCGATAGCACACGCGTATCATAAAAGAGTCATATACAATGCGCGTGATTAATTCAAGCAATGATATTTAAAACCGGTACACCGAGGAATCGCGTATTTAATTTCAACATATTGTTGATGAATTTTCAAGTAAACAATTTAAATTTACAATCTCGCCATTTCACGCGAAGATGACATATATTTTTATTATTTATTGGCCGATCATTAAATTCCATTACAGGATGAGGAAAATAAATTATAATTTTTAATAGTGGCACGTTTAAAACTTCGAATCCATGTTTATTATGCGACATGTCATTTTATTATGACATGTCGTTTAATTAATATTTTAATTTCCTGAAAACATTACAAGTCTTGTTGTTCCATACGTTACGTGAGAGAACTCACTCAAAATAATCTCTCCGCAAAAATGCTACGTTGAAATAGCGTGATGATAAAATAAAACTACGAAATAATTTTTTTTAACTAATTGACCCAAATTACTCAAATTTTTATAACATAATGCAATAGATATTATTATAAAAACTTTACAAAGCTCTACGATTTTAATTTTCCCCAAATTTATACTCGAAAATATTCCGCGACAAAATCACACTTTTCTAATTTCTTAAAACATCTTTCTTGAAAGATATAGCACAAAGTATTGCACAATCGGCCGGTATATGACGCGGAAAAGTTCGAAACGTGACATAAAAAATTCAAAAATTGCAATTAAGTTCCAGGCAATCATAAAGTTTAATAATATTTTTCCATTGTCGTCAGAGATTGTCCAGATATTTATAGACGATAGTGTACGTCTGTACGTGTTCGACGAATGGAAAATCGCGTAGGATTGTCGCTCGTGGTGGAACTCGCGGAGCGAAAGATCACGCGGCACGACGAGAAAGTTGCTTTCGCTCGGTTCCTCGAGAGGAGATCGGCCACTTCTCGTAGCCATTAAAACGCGGTGCACCGTATGTCCAGGGCCGTAATCAAAGAAGAAAAGGAAGAAGAAGAAGAAGACGTTCACTTCTGTTCAATCGAAGTCTCGAAGGAAAGAAGACGATTTTTATTGCGAAGAAGTACATATCTAACATAAATATATTGTGAAAATTAATTAATGGGAAAGATTAAGATCAAGTTTCATCTCCACAATTGATAAAGGAATTTATTCGAATATTAAATTAGTTAAAAAAAAAAAAAAAATAATGAAACGATTTTTTAAATAAGAAGCTGAAATAAATTTGAAAGGAATTGGATGAATTTTTTTATCCTTACATTTGGAAATTAATTATGTATAACGAATGTGATATTGATGAAATTTATCACAAAGGAAATAAGTAGAATAAGAAGCATGAAAGAAACGTTGAATTGAATTTATGGACAAATTTTACGAAGAAATTCTAACATTTAGAGAATGAGAATAAATGAGTGTAAATCTCTCGCGTTATTAAATATTTTTAATACTCTTCGAGGATGAGTTTCGAGTTTAGATAACGTGTCATATTCGTTACAGAATTTACGTAACAACCAATTTACGTTGTCCCGTTATTTATGCAAACGAAGTTTACGGCAATCGTTATGAATAGAAATAAAAAGAATATGTGAATGGTAAATGAAATCATGCAAACGGTTACTAAATTTTACAATACTAAATAGCATGGCTATTCATACAGTACAATTACTCAGGAAAATCATTCAGCGACTAATGTTTGGATCTGACAAAAGAATCAATTTTGCAAGATAATGATAAAAATGAAAATATTAATTGTAGGAAATATTTGTTGGAGAAATAGAAAAAAAAATTGGGTAACCATCTATGCGCGAATATTAATTTGATAGTCTGTAAAATATTGAAAAATTATTGAAAAATTTATGATCCATACCAAATAGAAATATTCCCAAAAGTTTTAAAAATTATTACGCAAGAATTAATTGTCAAGCTATGTTTCTAATTCTTTTTTAACAAACACTCGATATATCGTATGCATCGTATATGATAATAAAATTTCGAATTTTTTTCTTCTTCTTTTTCCTTTTTTAATCTCTCCAAATTAAATTGCTAAAAATTTCACGAACGATCTCGTCGATCCGAAAAACTTATCCGTCACATAAAATTCTTTTCACATCGTCCATCCAATTTTATAAATCTCGTAAAACGATAGTAAATCTTATCTCGACAGTGATTAACTTCGAAACACCCGATTGTTGGACACGGCGGAGCTCCGAAATCGCGTTTGGTCATGGTTGTAAAATACCTCGTCAGACATTAACGTTCGATACAACCGATGGGACGATCAGATACAAAATTCATTTAACTTGAAAATCCTGACTTTTTTTTCTAAATAAAAAATTTACGAGCGTGCAAATCATAATGGTTCGTGGAGCGATCTTTTCTTTTAAAAACAATATATATATATATATATATAAATCTCTATATTCAATTTGCAGTAATTATTAACAATAAAAATTAATATAATCCTATTATCATTAATACCAAACCTGATGCACACCATCACATCATTTTCCATTAATACTGCTAATAATACAAGCGATAATATTTCCAGAAGATCGAAAATATTTTCATTTTTATTTTCAACAATTTTACTTGCTCGAATACTTTGACGAGGCGCTGCATACGGCACTGCAACCCGTATCTCTTCGCTCCGAGTTACTCGCTATCGAGCGCACGAACCACGTTCCTTATTATTTCCCATTAAGGCTGGAGATGTTCCCTGTTGCCCTCGAAAGAGTTTCTCGTCCTCACCGCAAGGCGTTTTAAAAGCAAACGGTCGGCAGGAAATTTCACAGGGATTCGGGGGCAACTCGTGATAACTCCTCACGGTTAGTTTCGCTTTCTCCCTTCGTTCTATCCACCATCTTCTGGAAAAGCTGGAAAGGACCGGAGGCGAACGAGCAAGGAAACGGGCCACGTCTCTCGATCTCGTGGATAACCACACCAGTGGAAAAACTCGGTGAGCTCCAGTTTTATCCGCGAATTTACGTAACTTTTGTCAAGCTAATGCTGAATTATGGCCGTCCACGATTTCCTCTGTATTAAAGAGGACCATTAAACGTGGAATTTATATGGAATTTCCTCTCCAATTCTTTTATCGCTCCTCGTTTGTTGTTTGGAACACCGTGCAAAAGAATAATAATTATTCCATGATATTATCTATACTAATTTTACACCATCCTCCATATTATTTTATAATTCATATTTTAAAATGATATATTCCACACGACGATAATTTATTCCTAGAATTGTTCATTCTGTTTTTTAAAACTTCCACATCGTGTCATTACCAATCAATTTTTATTTCCTTCCCTACGTCACATCGATCCTTATAATAATTTCATTGTTTTCATACGAAAACAAAAAATACGCGCCGAGTATTTTTTCTCAAAACTTTATCTCAAAACAAAACAAAAAAAATCCTTTAAACTCGTATCCTAGACCCCCGTTTCACGATAACCTTTCGCGCGAATTCTCGATTTTCGAAATTCGAAACACAAAGGGGGAAGCAGAGGGGGGACACACACACACACACGTTTCGAGCGGAAACGATACATTTGGTTTTGGAAAATTCAGAAGCGCGCAGGAAAGTTTCGAACAAACAAGCTATCGATGGTATTCGATGGTTCAGGAGCGAGAATCGGCTCGCAACTTTTACAAACCGGTAGATAGGTAGGTAGGTAGGTAGGTAGGTAGGTAGGTAGGTAGGTAGATAGGTACTGTTACAAAACGGGAAACTCGAAACGGCCAGAACAAGTAACAACGGCATGCGCCGGCATGTAAACTTCGAATGCGTTTTATTTGGTATATAACAGGAGAAGCTGGTTGCCGGCGATAAGCATATTGGAAGAAAGTTCTCCTCGTTTGCAGTTTGCGAAACTCGATGCGGAGATAATGCGGGGGAGAAATTTGCCGAAGAGTTGGATCGATTTGGGACCGTAAGATGTGTCGTTGATTTATGAGCCCGGGGGATAAAATCGGTGTCCTCGTTGCGTTGCGTATTTCCTCTTGTTTAGAGAGAGAGGAGGAGGGGAGGGTTACGTAAAAATTTTCGAAAGCATGGAAAGTGTGTAATTAAAGTGCGCGACGAGGGGATCGCACGATGTACTTACACGTTCGGATACACTTTCACGGTATTCGATATTTTTACGACCTCCCCCCTCCCCCCCCTACTTTCGAAGAAAAAATTATTGCTATTCGGAGAATTTGCAATTGTACGGGGGAAGGAGTGGGGAGAAAGTGAGAAGAGAATTTGTTATAAAGTTAACTTTTTAATTGGCTAAAAGTTCTTCTATCGCGTTTGAAATCGCGTTTGAATAAAAGAAAGAAAAATAATAATTGCGCGTTCTTGAGAGATTAAATAAAGCGATAAAGGTAAAGTAAAAATTCGAATTCCTTGAAGGAAATAAGCGTTACTTTTTGGAAAGGATTTTGTTTAAAATAAAATTGAATTGGTTGCAAGTAATATTTATCAACAGTGGAAAATAGGAATAATTCCTATTGAAAAATTTGATCAACAGATTATAAAACAGGACATAAAAGAAAAGATAGAAAAAAAGAAGAATATTAGATAACACAATTGAATATTTTTTTTCCAAACCTTTCCATTCTTCAAATAATTTTTTATATCTATACCGACGAAAGTATTATTTGTTTTTACGCGGAAAGTTTTATTTCAATGTTTCCTCTTTGATAGTGAGCGAAAATTTTTATTACTTTCTGTCGCTTTTAGTTTGATATTTTTACAATAGCTTTTTACACTTTATAGAACAAAAAACCCTTCAGTCACCTGCCATTTCGATCGAAAACATTTTGTCAAAAGTAATGTCAATATTTTACATTTTCTAGAAGATTAAAAAATTCTTCGCTTTTTATTTAAAAACAAATATATATATATATATATATTTGGAAACGTGTTGTAAAAATTAATCAAGCCTTGCAATTCAAATTAATTTCAACGAGATTAAACCAATTTTTATTTCGAAGTATCAGGTGTCGATGGAAAAAAGTCGTTAGGCAAACTTTATTTTATCGTGACGATCGATGTCGAGACTTGGAAAACAATCGTAAATTGGAGGAAATTTACAGCAACGCGGATAATTCCGGAGAAAAGGAATTCGTTTATGCGAGTGAAATTAGGGCAATCAGGTTTCGGCCACGACTTAAGAGGGAAATGCGGTGTTCCGAAATTTTCGGAATTCGCCTCTTCGCGAGGGAAATGAAACGGAATGATCATTTTCCGGCAGAGTGGATATCTAGTTTTGAGTTGAATGAAAATTAGGGTTCAAAGCAAACGTGAATAGAAATGGGTCGGACGATTGAGAGCTCGACGAATTTCATTGGTGTTTAAAAATTTTTTTTAAATAATACGAATTATTTTCAAACTTTATTACAAAATTTTATATCCTTTACATATCTTATCTTTCTCGTTCAAAATTTATTTTTGAAGAACCTTTTGAAATTTAATCCAGAATTTAATTTTCACTTCCTTAAAAATTATTCTTAATATTTATCATATTTAACATCAATAAAATCCTACATAATAAAGTCCTCGAAACTATGTCAGAAATTATATATATATACATATAAAATAATATTGATGTAAAAATATAGAAAACTGTTCGATATGTTCCCCGAAAATATGAGAATAATTCCTTGAGGGAAAGACGAGAAGACGAGTACTCGTCATCGAATTTTTCACTGTCTAAAAACTGCATCCGTATTCTATCGATTTCCATCGAAATCGAGCCGAATCGTGGAAAAAGTACGCAAGAAGTTGGACCAAAAAAATCCAGATCGATATCCGGGGGAATAAGTTTGCGAAGGGGAAGCCGGAGGGAAAGGAAGATCGTGGAAAAGTTTTTCCACGCCGGAAACAAGGCCCTAATGCCTCGGTTCTGTCCCTCGGCCGGTTCATATCAAGATATGACTCACAAACAGATTTCATATCCGGCGGGAGGAAATTGCATTATTCGTTGTGCTAAGTGATATCTCTGATATTATTTTATCTGAAAATCCATGAACCATTTTTACATCCTTCCCTTGTACATTTCGAGTTTACTCGGAACCGAAAGGGAAAATTTCATTTTCACCCTGGCAAACTTTATTCCAAGGGATTGTGATCGAAGAAAAAAAAAAGGGGGTGCAAATCGAAGGGTCGAATTGGATAAACTTGCTCGATTGCAGATTCGTGATTGGAATCTACAAATCGTTTGAAAAAAGAGGTAGTTAGAAAAATCGATAAAGAAATTTTGTGATTATTTCTTTTTGTATTATTAAAATATTAGTAGAATAGAATATCAGAGTGGAATGAAATTTATGATAATTGTTATTTTTCAGATTTTATGTGCTATTCAATTTTTACTAATATTTCATTTTCGAAACGAAACGAAAAGATATTTATTTGGATCCATATAAATGCAAATACGAAACGAATAGAAAAATCTGCGGGAAGAAACGTGTCGAATTAAATCCGAGTGGATGAGGAACGAATTAGACGAGCGTCGTAAAACTGCAAACGGAGTACTATGACGGCGATAAAAGAAAGATAAAATTGTTTCGAAGAAATCGTGACACCTTCATAGCCCATCGTTCCGCTTAATTGTAATTGTAAACCATTTCCATCGTGACAAAGAACTGATAAAATTCAGCTCGCGTGTAAATAAATAATCAGATACTTGCACGATCAAGAAATTGTATATAATTGTCAAACGATAATAAAAAATAATAAAAAAGATATAAAAAAAAAGAAACTAACTCATTTTTCCCCTACTTTTCCTTACTTTTCATATTTCGATATTCATCCTACAATTCCTTCCTTCCTGGCCACTGCAATTATTCCAATAATTTATAAACATGCACAGCTGATCTCGTTTAATATTCTCTCATCCCTTAAACGACTCCCTAAATGCGATATTAACCGACAAGCAATCGGTAGAAGAACAGGGTAGTAGCGATAATTACCCGGATGCCCAATGGGATGGAAAATCGCGAAAATCGATCAACGATACGGTTTTTAATTCAACTTGGAGACGAGAGCTTGGAGATTGACAAAAAAAAAGAAGCCTCATAAGCCGTGGCAAGGAAGCCAAGTTTAGAGCAAGCGGATTCGAAACTCTCGAACCATTCTACCATTAATTCCATCTCGGCTTTAACGATGTTTATAGAAGCGCACTATGATTTTATAACGATTATGGAGGAGCGTGGACACGGTGGTATAAACAGGTAAATAGATGGACATGGCCAGGGGAATCGAGTGTCGTCCGTTTATTAGAAATAATAATAACTGAGAAAGACATATATTTTTCAAAAATGAAATAGTGAAATTTTTATTTTTTCTTTTTTATAATTTAGATAATGACTTTAAATTTGCTTATTATTGAATGTATCATTTTTGTACTATAGTACAAATTATGATATTTTATCGAGCAAAATTAATATAAACTAGTATTTAAAAGATTTAAAATATTCCTATTATTTATAGTTATTTATATTACATTCCTTCAACGAGTTTCCCGTTCGATTAATTTATCTACACGCGAAATATATTCGAATGATATACTTATTACCCTACACAGATCAATTTGCATACACGCGTTCACATTCCAATCCAAAGTTTACTTTCACAATTCCTAGAAACCATCGTAAATATACGCAACGCGACCAAATATCCATTAACTATAAATTCCAAAATATTTATAATAGAATACGGGAATAACAATTTCTCGGTCGTCGCGACGGATGCCGAGAAAAAAAGGAGCGTATCGACACGAGAAAAGGACGGACGTATCCGCGTTCGTGGGGATGGGTGAGGGAAACAGAGATTCCATCCGCCGCGGCCAGGTCGAGATGGTCGCTCATAAATATTCATACAGAATTCCTGAAGCCAGGAAAACATCCATTCCTGTAGGAGCGCACGTGTGCCCCCGTGCATTCGGCAATTTCGCGAACGACAAATGAAAAAAGAGCACCGGGTGGATCCGGAACCGGCATGAACCTCCAACAGGAGGCGAGGGAAATTACCATAGGCCAATTTCTGATCGGTTGCTGCACCGCACCGAAAATGTGCCCCGTTGCTTTCGTTTAAACGGAATTTAAGGAGGGGGAGGGGGGCCACGCGTGACACAAACGGGGCCGGCCGACCGGAAATAAGAATTAACGATTGCAAGGTGATGAAATTAACGTCGAAGCGGCCGTGGAAATGGCGTTGTTCGTTGCCAGGTAGTTCGATTTTATGGAAGATTTTTGAATTTTCAAAATGTGAAATACGAAATTGAGGGATTGTCTGATGTTACTTTGATTACTCTGATGTTTACTTTCGATATTTTTTGACAATTGTGCGTTGCGATTTTGCAAATTGAAATTTTGGATAACATTTATGCGAAATATAAAATACAAAACTTTTGGCATAATTGAATATCGATTGGGTAATGTTATGGTAATATGATTTTTATTTATCTGATTACTTTGAATATTTTAGCATAATGTATATATGTATATATACATATGCTTTTGCACGGGCTTTCAAGTTAAAATGTTAAGAAATATTTATAATTTTTATTTCTTACGGTATTTTTAACGTATCATTTGTAACAATTCATACGTCGATAAAAAATTTTCGAATAATAAATGTACAATAGTGGTTAGACAATAATTTAATCGGATTCGAAAAATTCTTTTGTCAAGAAGATAAAAAATTTTATCTTAAGTAAATGATTGCCCCGAGGTGCCGAGTATTGACAAAAGAATTAATCACGAGAGTAGAGGCTTTTACGATATCGTACATTTATGACGATATTGTATTTCATAGTATCTCAATTATCAAAGTTCAGGCTTTTAGATGTAAAGTGGGTCCTTTTGAAAGTAACACTTCAACATTTAGTGAATCCTCCAGTCACTTCTGAGAAGAGTTTTAAGTGAATGATGTCAGACTGTTTAAAAGGATACAGTTTACACCTGAAACCTATCATCTTGATAATTTAATCTTGGACTTCTTTTAAATCTTAAACCAGGTCAAGGATCAATACATTCAACTGTCGATCAAAATCCTAACTTTCTTCATCTTTTTATATTTCTTATTATTCCTAATTTTTATTCCTATTATCTTCCTAATAGAATCGTATTCTAAAAAGCTTGCAACAAGTTGAACCAATCGTTGAACCCTAATTTCTTGCACAAAAAAAAAAGGAAAAGAAAAAGACACGTATAATATTTTTGCTTTGCATATTTTTATTATTAATAATTCTTCCATTTTCTTCGATTATATTTCTCGAATAAACTCTCGTACTTGTTATCAGACACATTTTGCAAACGGAATTGAATCGAATGGATTCTCTATCGTTCTTATTAGGATATGGAAAACTTCTGGAAAATTGTGAATCGAAATTTCTCGCGCAGAGCAAACAAAGGAAACGCGACGAATTTCGCGTGAGCGTGCAAATAAAAAAAGGCAGAATGTTTAGTTTATTTTCTCGACCGCTATACACTCGATTTTCCCATGTCACGATTTCGCTTATGCGCAATGGTGGGCGAGATACGAGAAACGAAACAGGGGAGATTGATAGTGGTTTGAACAAAGGAAAAAAATGATAGGGAAGGAATCTCTTCGCGGAATGAAATGTCGGTAGTTGGAATCGAAACTTTTATACTGAGATATACGGGGTGATAGATAAAAAGGATTTATAACTTTCGAGATAGATAAGTGCTGGAAAATATTTTAATGAACATGGGAAAAATTAATATATTCAATATTGCAAATGTTAAGATAAAACATACAAATATACACATAAACATGTAAAGGAAAAAATGATAAAATAATCCAATTAATTCTCATATCAATAGCTCAAAGTTCCTCATATTATTTAATTTCAATTATTTTTTTTAATTACATGAGAATTATGCATAAAATACAATCGTATAGCGAGTAATTTCTTATTAAAAAAAATACAAAGAACAATTTTCTTTAATTCGAAATTTTAATACCTAAATATCAAATTTACCTTTTACAAATAATGCCAAATAATTCAACTGGATTTAAAAACTTTTCGATCAAATTTCGATAATTCGAAAATTTTAAGTTTTCTTTCGAATAAAATAATATCATTAGAAATTAACTGAAACGACAAATAATTCTTTGAAAATATTAATTTTCCAACTTATTAAGACAGAACCAAAAATTCATCCACTTTCTTCCTCTGTCAAAAATATTAATTGTCAAGTGTTTCGTCCTAAAAATTTCTGAAACCCTCTTTTCTCATCACCCTGTAGAAATGATAGTTCCGAAAAAAGAAGAAAAAAAAAGAAAAAAAGACGAATTCTTCTTCCAATATCGATCCCACGCTTTTTGCAAATAGTTGCACACATAGTTTCGACTGGGTACGCTTTGCAACGCGGGGAAAAAAAAGGATAAGAGGAATCAAACGGGAGGAGGGGGGGGAGGAAGAGGGGGGACACGGTGTATTTTTACAGGTCACCGAGCGCGGGAATTTTTCTTTTCGACGGGAAATACAGTTGGAGAAGAACGGTACACGCGCGATTTGTCACCGTGAGGATTCTTCCTACGGCGTTAAAATCGCTAGATAAATTTTACGACGTGTCATTGCGCGCGTTGTTTTTTCTTTCTTCGCCAATAATCAAAAAAAGAATGCCGCCTCGACTTGCCGTAACTCGTATCTCGTATGTTTATAGCCTATAGGAAATTTCTAATCCTGGTGGCGTTATCACGCTATAAAAAGTAATAATCTTGGAAAATATTCAGGGATTTCCTTCGTCTTAATTAACTTCTGGAAACGATTTCTCCTGATATGATGCTCGAATTATTTTCCATTGACAAATTTTATTGGAATTTATTGAATTATTGATGAAGAAATTTTTCGATTTAGAATTTATCCATATGTCCAGATTATTCGTTAAAATTAGAACTGCTAATTTATGTGATATTAATTTTGCCAGTAATCTTTGAATAATTTAATAATTTTTATAATTCAAATTTCTAAAAGGCTTGTACACTGAACGAAATGGACAATTTTACTGTGGTGATATATAAAAAGATTTCAGAATTCTTGTACAAGAACAGAGTAATAAAAATTTCACGAACGATAAAATCGACATCTTGTTCACTTGACACATATTCTCAATTCCAGAAGCCAGAGATCCAAATGAGTATCGATCCTAGAGAAGATTTACGATCTGTCCCAAGAAAAGAGCCATAGAAGGGTGAAGAAAAAGCAATAAAAACGTTCAAATTGCCTGCTTGAAACAAATCTTCCAGATATATATATATATACGTTCAATAAGTTTCGAGCCCTCCCTCCCCTCTTCTCAATCATTTCTTTTCCATCGGAACAATAATTTTTCTACCACGAATGTTTGCTTGGCATTGGCCGAGGAGGCGGCGTTTCCCCCTAAATAAAGTAGAAATTTATAATTGGCTGTTGGCCAACGTTCTGCGACGTTCGCGCAACAACCGAATTTTTGATTCCGATCGTGATTGCAGCGGCGAAAGATTCGAAAAATTTCGTGGCAATCGTGCGGAAAATTATGCAATTCTTCCCTCTTCGTTCCTGTTCTCGATGTTCGAGATCTATGAAATTGAGTTGGAAAGAAGTAAGAAATATGAAGGAAGAAGTTGGTTCGTCATCGAGGAAGATCGTGGAAGATCTGTGATAAACTTGAAAATCTGGATTATGATAAGATAATTTAAGCCGACTTATTAAGAGTTTAATGGAAGAAACGTGTAGGAGGAATATTGATAAGAACCTTTTGCTAAGTTTCTAATATGAATGCTTTAATAAATTATTATGGGGATGTACTGTACTTTTAAAATTATGTTAACAACTTTTTTATTAATATATTCTATTTTTACGTAAAATTAGTGGCAAAATTACTTCAAACACATGGCGATTACAATTCTTCGAATATTAAAAGGAAAAAATATTACTAATATATAAAATAAATTCTCTCTCAAAATATAAAAGAATAAAAACTCTTCAACTTTTCTTTCTTATATTTTTTCCTTCTTTCTACCAGGCAAATTTAAAAGAAACAAAAATGCAGTTTTATACAAGCCAATTATAATAAATAAAGGAAAAAATCTTCTTATAAAATAATCGAACAAGAATATCTAATTTCACTAATTTCACTATTTCCTCGGCCAATTCAATCCAAACAATACTCGATATAAACGATATAAAATTTACTAAATTAAATTAATTGTATTTAATAAATCGTTACCATGGGTTAAAGAAAAATTTCGAAGTTTGTTAGTCGTCTTATTCAGTCGGCAAATTTTCCACGTTGAACAAAAACAAGAGTGTTTGTTTCACTTTTTTTTTCCTCCCACTGAATGTTTATCTCCTCGTTGGAAACCCGTGGTTATACGTCAGTTACAAGTCTACCGCTCTCAACGCGGAACACATGACTCAGAGAGGTTGACTACTTTGACAATTAATAGCCAGGGAAGCCCGAAACACCTGGATCGCGATGGTATATAAGTATCATAAATGTTGGCGGCTCAGGAACAAGCTTTCTCTATATCACGTGGCGGCGGACTGTTTTCAACAACCGCGTTATTTCAACAAGTTTTTATTGTTCCTTGGAAAAACACTGAAATATGTATCGTAAAACTGTACCTTGAAATAGTTGACTTTAATGAAACGAAAGGAGCAACAACTTCAATTTTCCTCGTTTTCTAATTTCAGTGTTATACTGATACGGATTTTTCTTCTTTTTTCCCCGAAAAATTTGATAATTTCTTGAATACATATTTCTGACAGATATACAGATTTTCAATTTTCTCTAAGATACAATGTTTGTTGCTGATTTAATGATAGGAAATTATAGTAGTATAATAATAAGATATAAATAATATAAGTATAAAAATAATCACGAAAGTAATAAAAAAGAAGGGAATAAGAATTAAAAAATTAAACCAAAGTTAAATTAACTTTTGCAAATATTAAAAATGTGCAAATTATAATATTAATTTTCATTCATTGAAACAGAAGTAATATACACATTTACATAATATTACTTGTGTGTATAATATATTTAAATATATTAATATTAATAATTGTATTTCCAATATTTAATAATCAAAATATCAAAAATATGACTCATTACGACAAGAACGTACTTTCCATTGAAATACTCGACCAATAGAAAATCATCTAATCGCTTTCTACAAATTCCATCAAACTGTTTTCCTATAGTTACAACGATTCCCAATGGTTACAATTTTACTCGAGGCTTAATTCACAAGCATTACTCCAATCACTATCAATAATTGATAGTAAAAATGGCTAACCATTGGTCGAAAGAATTCGTGGCCAGTTCGTATCGAATCGAAGCAGCGGTATGCAATCGGCAGAACTCGGTATCCTCGCCCTTAATTGGCCGTTTCTAGTTCCTTTCTCTATCTGCATCCTTCTCGAATGACGACAATGTGCCCCGCTACGATAACGCGCGGTATGCACATCGATTTCAACCTGCTCCTTCTCCATCGCCCATGAAACAAGCATTACCTGTGGAATATCACGTTTCGGATTGCGATCCGGCCAAGTCGCGTCAAGGATTCGCGCAATTCGCAGATTTCACGAGGAATCTCGAATATTTTCCTTTCGGCGGATAAGAGGATAAGATGTAAAAATTTGTCAAACTATGGAATTTGGGATTTTCTAAAATTTTTCTATCGTACAACACGATGTACGACGAGACGAAAGAATGGAATATCTTTCGATCGTTAAAATTGGATCGAGATTTTTAAAATATTTGTATTCTCGATACAATGATCGAGGTACAATGAATTTTGTATTCTGCTTAGAGTTAGATTAATTTGACGGATTGGAGAAAGGATCTTTGTTATTTTCTAGTCCTTTTCAGAAGAATAGAAAAATACTTCATTCATCGATTAATTTTTCTTCAAGAAAATATTCAGTGTACACATATTATAAATGTTATAAATCCGTGCAAATATTTATAAAATCTTGACATCAAATTTATCTTCGTAATTATTTTTCTTTGAATTGATTAAAAATTGTTTACACGTTTACGATATCGGAGAGGGCACGTGCCCTCCTCGTTCAGAAATGGATTTCGACTGAAAGTTTTTGAACCGATAAAATCAAATTGATACAACGCCGTTGTTTCAACGCGGCGTGCAATTAATTATATTACTAATGTCTATAAATGTTTTCGTATCCGAATTATTAAATTGAAATTATAATTTCTCCCCGGCTGAAAATGCGGCATCATGAAAATTCATTCACGGTGGTGCGCCCCCGTGTTCATTGAATAATGGCTTTAATAATGTAACAATAACGCAACCGATATAAATCCTTTGTGGGCAAATTGGAAATGCAAAATGTCCCTGGACAATCGCGTTAATTTCCAATTGTATCTTCCAATTGAAACGAAATTCCTTTCCATATGGATATTTCTTCGTGTTCACTTTCTACGATTTCTTAATACCCGAGATGCAAATTGAACGTATTCGATTGTTGTTCGACGAAGAAACTTGACTAGAAAACATTTCTCTCTTCGCTATTTTACTTTCATAAAAGAATTAAGAATTAAGAAATTATTATTACAATTGTGTATTTTCAAATTTTTCAATTTTCTGCTTAGCAAAATATAGTTAACGATAATGATAAAAATATTTAGAAACTTTACACACTTCCACGATTAAACAATATTAAAAATATTCCCTTCCCTAAAGTGTGCACTCATTTTTTGCATAAAATTTATTTCAAAAAATTCTAACGAAGCAGCGCGTGGTTATCAAAGGGCGTCAGAGAAGCTGCACAAGTGGCGCGGTAAAAAAAAAAAAAAAAAAAAAGAAGAAGGAAAGAAAAGGAAAGAGAAGAAGGAAACGACGGAGAAAAGAGGAAAGTTGTTCATTCACGCGATACTCTTCACAGGACGAGGCCGGTTCATTACTATTTCTATCTCATTAACGACCCAGACTATCAAGACTCGGCAACCGTGTCTACTCCTTTCGGCGAGAAAATATAGCCGCGCCTCATTTAATTGGACCGGCTAACAACGTCGTCGTGTCCACGACGTTAGATAACGAAAAAATTTATCCGCGTTATTAACCATCGGTTAAAAAATGGCGCGATTTCCTACGGAGCCGGGCTGGCGGAAGAACGATATTTTATCGCAATTGCATCTAGATTCGATCATTAACCATCCCTGTTCCCCACCCGACCCATTCGTATCGTTCAAAATCACGATACGAATTTTGCTTCTCTTGTCGATCGTGATGCTCGTTTTTCATCGTGCCTATACTTTGTTTGGCCATCGAGGTGTGAGTTCGTATTGCACGTTTTTTTTTTTTTTTTCGTTGTTCCTTTTATTCGTTTACGTGTTGGATTGAAAATTGTGATTTGTAATAAGATTCTTTTTTATTGCAAATTTATTATAGGTAATATTGTTGTTCGATACTTATTTATTTAAATTTATTATTTTCGTAATCTATCGAGTGTTTTTCAGTTTTAAGTTTCAATAAAATTTCGACAATGAAATTTTTCGCCCCTTTCACTTTTTTTTTAATCGAGATATTTTAATTACAAAGCAGAAGAAACACGAAAGATAGAATTAAAATTCCTCGAGCTCGATGCAAGAAGACAAACATCGAAACTTCTGCCGAAGGTTTCTTATCACTGTTTGAAGGTAGGGAACAGTTAAATCCGAGAGCTGCTTTATTAAAAAAGGGAAGAAAGAAGGGTGACTCGATACGGAATCACCCTCGCGAAATTACATCGTTCGGTTTTTTATTGTACCCTGAAACGCCCCTCCTTCGAACGTGCCTTCATATTACGGACGTGGTAACGAATTCTTTTCTTCACGATAGATTTCAGATGTCTTATATCACAGTCGAAGGAATAGAAAATTAAACGGATATTAATTTTTTCCTTTGACGAATTCGTGTTACAAAAAAAATAACTTTAATATCCTTCGTCATAATTTTTCATACAATACAATATTTCAATATATTAAATTCTAATCTTCAAATTGTTCCAATCTTTTTGTTAAAAGATAAAAGACTTATTAAAACATATATTTCGTAAAAAATAATTATCATAAATTATTAATTATTATAATATTGTATTCATTGCCAAAACAAAAGATTAAAACGTTTTAAATATATTTCTCGTTGTTGCTAAATTTAAGAAGGAATAAAGAAAGGATAAAATTAGAATTGGCAAAGAGTGGAATGATGAAACAATTGTATTATCGGAGGTCGATCGATCGTAAAATTGCAAATCTTTGGTGGAAGAATTTCTCTCGCTTTGAATATTAAAAAAATGAATCCCGATGGACCGTTCAGGAATAGGGGAGACGATCTAGTGGACGACAAATGGTCATAATGAACGTTCTAATGAATATACACAATGAACAGACCCTCGTTAGGACACGTGCTGTACTTACTTGGCCAACTAAATCGCGTTAGTCGCGGCTTACCACTGTATGTCTGCTCACCTTTTTTAAAAATTATTAACAGCCTTGTAGCAATTAGCTTTAGGAACCTTTGTACTCTCGGCTAATCACAGCAGTTTTTTAATTAAGAGGAACGAATGACATCTATTAGATATTATTAACTTTCCCAAAAATTCCAAACTCTATCTTAACGATCACGATAAAAATGATCCAAGAATCAAAGATTATTAAAATTATAATTTTTAATCTTACGTATTGTCTCGAATATTTTCATTCACATCGCCCATATACAAACTGTAAATACATTAAGTCAAACCACTTTCGAACGAGTCGAAATAATAACAACAACATCTGTTTCCAAATTCGTAGAATTTCTATTTCTACGAACGCGAACGAAATAATTCACTTTTGTAAATAAACACGCAACGTCATCCTTATACTTATTTGTACACATACCAATTATCCATTACAAACCGCGAATAATCGAACAATCGAATAATCTCCTTCGTATCCTCCTCGAAATAAAGAATAATCCTTCTAATAAAATTCCATAAACCATCCTTGCGCGAGAGATCGCGGCGAGATAAGGGGGGGAAAAAATAAGCGAAACAAGCCTCTCCTCGGCCGTAGTAAATTTTCTACTACGGGAATCGCCATGATGATAAATCAGCCGAAGAGGTAAATCACAGGAGGAAAGATTTCCAGGAAAGAAAGGGGACCGTGAAAGGGGACAACCCCCTTTTCTCTCCCTCTCTTCCTCTTTCTTTCTCGGCCTCGTTACAACCTCGATTTCCTCGGGACGAAGGCCGTTAGAAAATAACGAGGTAACTACAGGTTAACGCCGCGTTATCGCATGACGAGGTTTATGGGGGCCCCATCGCCGACAACCGAGCCCCATGGCGCGTGTATATCACGGTGCTCCGTGCAGTTATGTTTCAACGCTGGTGTATTCCATAGGTTCCACAGGAGGAGGAGGAGGAGGAGGAGGAGGAAAGGTGTGCGCGGATATATCGGTGGATATTAATTGGCTTCCGATCGGGATCGGGGCCACCCGAGTGGAGAGAGTCAGGCGTCCACCCATCCCCTCGAAGTTGGCCGCGAGGCGTCACCGACCACCGACCCCATCCCCCTCAGGAACCGGTGTTGCGATGCGAGTTTAGGCGAGGCCAAGTACGCGAGTAATTTATCTCGGAAACGTAATAATCCGATCGAGTACAAGTGAGCGGCCTCTCTCTCCCCTTCGGCCATCGATTAATCAAGATCCTCGATGGTACGAGAGAGGGAGGAGAGGGGATACGTCGAAGCGAGTATTTCGATGATTACTTTTGATATTAAGCGGTGGAGTATCAATTTTTACGATGTGATTTTGTGATATGTTATCTACGTTGAATTGTTTTCAAAGAGTAAAAGAAACGGAAGAAAGATCGACTAACTTGTGAAACGTGAGCCGTGTCGGGAAAATCGGTTGAAAAACCGATTGTGAACCGATTCGCGTGAACGCAAATCCTATTGCATTCGTAATCTTGCGTGAATCCCTGGTGTTAATTAATGAAATTTATTTATCGCGACCGCGTAATATCGGTCTTTGTGCAAACAAATCGACAAACGCAATCAATATAACATGTAAATTTCATTTAACTGGTACGTGGCATCGATGATCGATCGATACGTGCATATACTGAATAATGATAGAACGAAATTGCGAAATTCGAAGAAGAAAGGGAAAAATTATTTTCAAGTAGAACTGAACATCGAAACTATACGAGTATCTCTAAATATAAATTTTCGATATAAATATAATAAAGGTTTCTTAATATCGAAATAATTTAAACAGTTTAATAACTGAAGTGATTTTCGAATACTGGCGAATACGAATGGAAATCAAGTACCGTAAAATGGCACATTATTAATTATTCCGCTTGAATAACCATTCTAAGAAAAAAAGAAATATGGATACAATTTCTTAAATTTCTTCAATATCTTCACCATAAATTACAATTTATAATTTAACACCCCACATGTACGCATGCAATATACAAAACTCGATCACTCAATCCCAATACTCAACATTCGCAACGCGCATGCATCTATGTGCACCAATCTATACGTATCGATACGTGCTCTACATCGAGATCCAGCTTCGCCTATGATTAATATATGCGCCGATGGATACAAATAGCCGTCTTTACGCGTCACCATGCGTAAGTTTCGAATCCGCATGGTACACACCCGTGCATACATATACACACGCACACACGAGGTCCCTGCCCTGTAAAATCGAATCCGCAAAAATTAAAGGATTATCCCGGATTACGAGCTGCAACAGCGTCACGCGATGGCCGCCGTCACCACGATCGTACCCCTCGATCATCCGACGTGGTTTAATTTGGACGCGGGTCCGGGAAAAACCGATTTGTATCCTTTATTTCCTGCGGGCCAGGGATGTTAGATCGATTACCAGGGGTGCGAAAAAGGGGGTGTAACCGCGCCACGAGCCACCCCCTTAAGCTTTTCACTGGTAATTACGTTAATAACTTCACGACGGGAGTGGAATTTATGAACGCTGGTCAGAGGGATGGATCTCTCTCTCTCTCTCTCTCTCTCTCTCTCTCTTCTTCGCACCACTTGGAGAAAGATCGGGGCGTCTTAACGAAGCCATTCGCGTTAGTATTAATATTCTCGGCCATATTTAATTGGGCCGTCTTCCGTCCAATTTGTCGCGATTTATTAATGATTCGATTGGGAAAGGGGATAAGAAAATCTGTTGTAATTACCTCATCTTTCTTTTTTCTTTTAAACGGATCTCGTTGAGATTTCGTTGTTTGGACCAGGATGATTCAGCATCATGGTGATAGAGAGGAATGTGAAGGATTGAGGGTTAAGAAACTTCATTAAGGAAGACGATAATTATTGTAAACAATTTTATTCCCCTTGTATTTAATGCCCTCTGGAGGAATTATTCAGGAATATTGGGAAAGAGGATTTTCTCGAGTTTGTATCCACCGCTCCTCGGCAAACTGGAACTGCTTATTATGTTAGGGAATATAATAAGCTTCGTACAAATCTCGTTTCCGGGTATAAGACGGCCGTCGTTGAAAGGTTACCAACGTAATTTTTCCTCGATTCCCCTTTATTCTTCTGTCTCTCTGGATCAGGACACTTGAAGTGCAACGTCTGTGCTGATTACATCCCGCAATTTGTGTTTGAGATTCTCGTGAAAGAGAGTGTATTATTTGTATCCTGGAAAATTTTCCTTTCGTGGAAATAGACAACTCTTTGCCTTTCCTTCTCTCTTCGAGAAGTCGTTCGATCGAGGATATCTTTGGATCTAATGCTGGCGGCATTATGTTCTTGAATTTTGTAAAGTTTAGAAACGAAAATAGATCTTTGAAAAGATTAAGTCCATCAAGAACGTGAAACTTCGATCTTTAATCTGTGTCTACATAAATTATTGTATTATGATTTTTTTGTTTCATTTTTGCAAAGTTTAAATATTTTTCTGCAAAAATTTAGCTCTCCTTTAATTTTGCGTACATAGAACGTAGATAAAGCTCTTTCCTTCTCTTTTTTTCCTTCTCTGAGGTCGTTATGGAAGATATTCTTGGATAATAAAGATGTCTCGAGCGAATTATCATAGAAGGTACAATATATAAATGTGGTAATAACCGAGATAAGTAGAAAGTCACGAGAGTTCATCGTAGATTTACGAAGGTGAAACGTCGAAGAAATTGTCAAACAAGAAATAAACCGTGGAATCTAATTTTTATTCTTATTAAGGAAACTTTGCGAGATTGTTGGAGTAGTTTAAGGGGTAATTTTTCAGTTGCATAAATTGCGCGGAAAAATTTTTCGTTGAGATAAAGAGATAAACGAGAAGAGTTGCGTATATCTTCTTTTTTTTTTTTTTTTGCATCGATTCGAATGATGGGTTGTTAACAGTTTTCAATAGCGTAACTGGACCGAAATATCACTCATCTCTAAATGCATTTCGATATTTGAATACGAGGTTTTAATTGCAACGCCAACAACAATTCGATACTTCGCAATTTGTTGCGAAAAAAAAAAAAATTGCGATCTATATCTATCCGATCACTTTTCCCATGTGTTTGGAATACATTTTTCCCCCTGTTGAAATCGTAGCTTTCGAATTGTTGTTTGGAAAGGATGATAGGTATTCCATTTCTGGATGGAATATTTACCATATTTATTCGTGAGTTAAAAGTTTGGCAAATATTAATAGATACCACACTATTATTTCGATATTTTTATAAACAGACAAGTTAAATATCAACTCAATCGTATCGAAATTGATCGATTGAAATTATTATATCAAATATATATTCATTTCCACGAACAACAAAAATCGCATTGTATAGATCCAAACTCTTAATAATCGAATGTGTCGAAGAAGAAGATGCGAAGACAAGATCCGTTGACTATTTCGATCTTCCACGAAACATCCGTCGTTAGCACGCGGAAAGAGGCTCGTCTATGGGGATAATAGGGGATGCCGTGGCGCGAAGGATCGCGACAAAGATGAAGAGAAGGGCGTCACGGTTTAAAGGAAAGCTTGACTGCCGAACGACTAATAAGATTACCTTCCGCCTAATCATTCTCGCTTCCGTGAACGCCATCCGACGAATCCCTCTCCATCTCTCCTTCTCTCCCTTTCTATCCCTCCCTCTCTCTCTCTCTCTCTCTCTCTGCCTTCTCCACCCTTCTCCACTCCACACCCCTCGATCCAGGCCCGCCGCCATGCTTGTATTCGCGACGGATAATTTTCCAAGGCGACACCTAATTATCGGGAAATTCCGCGGCAACGTTGTCTAAGGGTTTCCGCGTAAACGCACGTTTTCGAGACAGACAGTCGGATAAGTGGAGGGATAAACGGATGGATTAACCGGAAACCCGGAAGAGGTTCCGCGACACGATGGAACTTTTGTTACAGATAAGTGTGAGAGTCTTTCTGTAGATGGGAGGATGATGGTTATGGTTCCGCGGATAGAGAAAGTCGAGGCTTGTTGCCGATCAATTTTCCGTGAAATTCCTTTTACTTGGGAAGGAACATCGTCTGGTTTCGTGAAACGTGCTGCAGATTTTTTTGTGTTTTTATATTTATTTTTATTTTTATTTTGGTTTGTTTAAAAAAAATAGATCTGCTCAAGGAATATTTATAGAGTTAGATATTTTTCAATTGATCAGTTATTAAGCTTACACTTCTGATAATTTTGGAAAATTATTCGACCATTTTTTATTTTCTTTGTTTTATATATGATTGTAAATTGAGCAATCTGAATTTTAAATTTTGTGTTCCAAGCTATCGGCGCCAGAAATTGAATTGAATTCTCTACGCGAGTTTTAAAACTTGTTTTTACCTTTTTTCAAAGGGTTATAGTACAGCCGTTGAATATTCGAAAGAAGAATTTTTAAAAACTATCATACGTTTCATTTTCTTACAATTTTTGTTTCCTATCGATTGAATGTTTTAATTTTGAACTTTCTATTCCAAATAATTAGTCCAATATTCCATGCATTTTCTAAATTATTTCCGAAACTGTCCAACGTGGCCACTTTTTGTCTATTGCATATATTTTCTATCGAATATATTTCAAACTTTCTATTTCCAATAATAATCAACTTTAAAATTCCATACATTTTAAAAACTATTCTATTTCGAACTACGAGCATTTTTTTCATTATGAATTGAATATTTTAATTTCAATAAATAATTATCCTTAAAACTATTCCAATCATATCGTAAAGACTAAACATTTTTTTCTTACCTCTTAAATTCGGTTCATAAGCCGTATATATTTTGCTGGTAACTTGTTGTATTGGTAACTTGTTGTATTGCGTTGGTAATTTTTTATAGCTATATAGGACACACGTGTACCGTTAGAATCGAGAGGGTTGAATGACCTGGCCATTTATCAATCACTACACCTATGATTCCTGTAGACATTACAGACTTCGAAATTGTCTTCATTGTCTCGATATGGCGGCGCGAGGTTTACGATCTTTCATCTATAGATCATAGTTCATCGTACCTGTTGATTGTCTACTAAATAAATCTATTTGTCAGTTTTATAGCTTTCTCAAGATTGAATATTCTCCGATGATTGATACTTGTCCAGCAATAACTTTTTATAAACTAAAATAGTATTATACAATTTCAATCAATATCAACTTTTTCAATATTTTCATCTATGCATTTCAAATAATTATCAAGAGAAAAAAAAATACAAGAAAGAGACAACAAAAGTACATCTTTCCATCCGTAAAATTTTTCAAAAATGTTCTTGAAACGTTCAAGAAGGAGCCTTTAGAAAATAAATGAAAATGATTTCCAATAGCACAGATTGATATCAAATTTCTTCTTTCGACAGAGGATAGAAAGAGAGAGATAAAGGAACAAGACACGCGAAAATCTCGAAGAGGAAGTAAGGGAAAAATAGTACGCCATTACAGCAACGATAAGTAATATTCGCGAAAAACGTTCCAGATGGCGCGCCGGAGTTTTCTAAATTCAATATTCCATGGTAAACTTTCACGTCCCACAATTTTATCACGTACGAAGCATCCCTGGACAATGAGATAGCACCTTATCACGTGATGTATAGACCCAAGAAAAAACTTGGCAAACGGTTAAGAAGAGGCGGATAATGTCGCGAATTTCATACGCGCGTATACATAAGAGAAAATCCATTTTTCATTACATCACGTGTACCGACCAAATAATCGAGATATCTTGGTGTTTACACGGCGGTGGTGGGTGACAAGGCTTGATGGAAAATTCGTTGAACGAAGGGAGAAAATCCCTTGTGATCTCATCAAAACGATTCGTGTTGGTTTGGAAATTAGGGAATCGAGAAGAGAATTTCTTTTCATAATCAATTAACAATTAATTTAATTAATTTATGTATAAATATTATAGATAGATTTTTACCGATTGTTTCGTGAATGAATGCTCCGTGTAATTTATTTTTGATATTCGTTTTAAATTTTATATTAAGTTTCTATTGCGTTATTATTAACTAATCATTAAAAGGAAGGCAAGGTATGACGTGGAAAATCGAAATTACATATTCCCAACAAAACTGCAGACACCAAGAGTTTAAAATTAAGAATTCACATTTGCGATCTCGCATACCTCGCGAGAAATCAACCGTTCCACATTATAAACAGCCATTAATTATAGACCATCATCCTCATTCCATTCACCTGACCATCTCTTCCCTTTACTTTTCATCTCTTTTATCGAATTCCCCGCTTTTTCCACGGAATAAAATCGCCGACACTATCGCCTAATTATGCAATTAACGAACCGCAACATCGCTCCACCGATTAATTTTATCGAAAGTGTAACAGAACTTTCCCCTTTTCCCTGTCAATTTCTACTACCAATTCCATCTTTCCATAAAGCGAAACCAATTTAAATAACGATTTTAACCGCGAATATCATCATCGATCCTATATCGATATCCTAGATCGGTCCTTGATTGCTTACCTTGTAGATCTCATCTACGAGCCTAGTGAGTTCTTCGGTCTCCATGGTAATACTCCTTCGATGTCTGAAAGCTGCACTTTAACCGACTTCACGAGATGCTCATATTTTTTCGTCCTTCCGAAAACCGGATCTCACGTAGCCGTTCCACTTTCGCGAGGTCGGTCGATCGTACGGGATCGGAAACCGATAAATTCCCTTCTAATTCGTCTCTGGCCGGACCTGGAATAAAAAAAAAAAAGAAAAAAATAGGGAGGGAAAAAGAAGAAAATGAGAAATTATAATAATAATGAAAAAAAAAAAAAAAGAGAGAAGAAAAAAAATTAACGGAATGATTCGTTTTAATGCGCGTCGTTCATTGGTCATTATCTAAGTTGAAAATCTGAAGAAGGGGAGGGAGATTTCAAATTCGATTCTTCAACTCGAGTTTTGCAATTTTTGAAATTGGAAATCGACGGAAGGGATGATAGTTTCGAGCTGGATGAAACTATTGGATTGTAATAGGGGGGGTTGAAGGTTCGTTATTCGAACATAATGCTGGATACGCTGTTCGAATGTTACGTTATCCAAGCGTTCTCCTATACTGAACTGATGTTTGCTTCATTAGGTTAAATATAGATGTTGTTATACGTGTTAACACCTCGCCCGAAATGGAATTAAAGAGGGGGGTTTGCGATACTGGTTGTCGGAATAGAATATATTAGAGAAATTGGGAAATAATGGTGAATATTGTGCAAGAAACGATAGAAATAAGTTTTCCAAGGTTTTTTTCAAAACAAACGTTATCTAAAAAGTAATAATTTTAATCTAGATGACTTTCTTTCGTCATATTTTTATCACCCAATTTTAAATTTCCTTTTTAATAAAATTACAATGTGTATTTTCAAATATATAATAGCCAAATTTATATATCATTTGTTTCATTAGTATTTACACGTTATAAAAATTATATTTATAAATAAAATCTATTTTATTACCGAACATTTTCTTCTTTTCAACTCGATAAAATTAATCAATTTATTTACACGATTTACACCATTCCTTTTCCCGTATTCTCTATACCCAATAAAATCACAATTTCAAGAATATAATTTCAAACTCTAAAGAAAAGAGCGCGAGAATGAAAAAATGGATTTGGCTCTCGGGTATATCTCTTCTCTCGAACATCGCGCGTTTTCAACTCGTAAAAAAAAAAAAAAAGAAAAAAAGAAAAAGAAACGATTCCACCAGTCGTTTCTACTCATCGCTCGGCTTCATTACGACAATGTCGAACAATGATGGCGGAATAGAAATTTGAATTTAAGTTACAGTAGGTTCGGGGCATTATGCAAATTCGCGAAAATCT
Organism: Apis laboriosa; assembly: GCF_014066325.1. Taxonomy (NCBI): domain Eukaryota; kingdom Metazoa; phylum Arthropoda; class Insecta; order Hymenoptera; family Apidae; genus Apis; species Apis laboriosa. The sequence goes on along the minus strand of NW_025220781.1, from coordinate 47,948 downwards.
GTAAATTATTAAAGCAGCGAGTCCTGGATACCTGGTCCCCGGTTCAACAAGATCCTCTGTATTCAAATTAATATAAAGAGGCTTAACAAAGTCGAAACAGTTGCCAAGCATGCTAATGCATCACGCTGATACAGCGCTAAGTGAATTTAACTGCTATCTCGCCGGTCGAAGTTTCGTTTACGGGCAACGAAATTGAACGAATTATCTTCTGGGCCGGGTGGTTAGAGGCTGGTGGTGCAATAATTCACGAGTAACAGGCGCATTTAGAATAACAATTTACAAAATCTTGAGCGGTGGGTTCAACAACGTTGCTTTTATGTTAATGTTCACGCATTAAAATTCTCATCGCGCGATAACCTCGAAAGACTCGCAGCATCTCCTCACTGCGTGCTTAATGAAAACGATCATGCCACTTCTCCATTTCTGTCGCGAACTTCGTTCCTTCCCACCAACGAATAACAACTCGAACCTCGTTTTTTTTTTCTTTTTTAAAATTTCGTGCGAAAAAGATAATCAATATTATCGTCGTCCAATTTGTTCGTTGTTTTGATGGATAAAAGAGAAATTATTTTAATAATTTGGTTAAAAACAATTTTACGAATTATCAATCGCTAGGATTATTAGACATTAGATGAATGAACTGCAAATTATATTAATTCAATAATTTGATCGATCAGCAATAAATAAATAAATTCACGAGAAAAAAATTCTATCTAATCTCGATTCTCTCGATCGGAGGAAAGAAACAAAAAAAGGAAAGAAACGATTAAATCTTCTCAATTACTGGAAAAAAGGAAAAGAGTATGTCAAACTTGCACTTGAACATGGCAGAAATCTGTAAACTTTTCCATTCGAGAAAGCATGCTCAGGCTTAGCCTGCAACCTAACCGCTGCGGCTAGCATTACTCACAGCTGGAAGGAGAGGTCACGTTTTCCAGGGTACTTTCATCCCGCAAGGACACCCGGTATACGTGTCTGCGTGTGTACGTAAACAAGTGGAGGGAGATCAGGGCGGAAAAAGCGGCATAACTTGGCCGTTTTATTTCTCGACACGGAGCGTGTGGCCAAGCGTGTGTCCACATAAGAGCACGCTTAAGGTGTCACGGATCGTCGATCGAGAGTCACTCGCTCAGGTTTTCAACCTGATTCGAGAGCAGTCCCAGCAGATCGAGAAATCGTGAAAGCACGACACGGCCATGCAGTAATTGAGAAGATTTAATCGTTTCTTTCCTTTTTTTGTTTCTTTCCTCCGATCGAGAGAATCGAGATTAGATAGAATTTTTTTTTTTATTTCGATTTCGAGCGGAATAGAGTTGACGTTTCTTTCGGTTACGTCCTTGGTATCCTGTAGTTTATCTTACAAATTAATCAGTGGATATATTTTGTTATATATTGGCGAGCCACGAGAGGGATTATTGAAAATATACTGATAAGGTTGTCCAAGAAATAAACACTATGTTTTCCTACTTTTTCTATCTTCTAAATTGGCCACTTAATCTGTAGATGTTACTTGAACAAAATAAATAGATAAACACACGTGTAAAAGTATCGTTGAATTTAAATATTACGTCTTACAAACGAAAATATTTGTTTGACTCGATAACAGCCTACTTCTCGAGTCGTTGTCCGCGAAAAACGCGGAAGAAAGAAAAGATTTCTGGACGAACGGTTCTGAGGCAAGCAAATCTCCTTTCTCTTCTTATTTTACAATAATTTATCGATGCGTTGGAGAAGAAGTTAACTACGATATCGTAATATTGAAAGAGTATTGCGGGTGCACCGCGATTAATTTTTCGCATCGACGTTGTGAATTATGATACCGGGAAAGAATGGATCGATTAGTTAAAAAGCTTGACTTAGTAGGGCGTGAAGGAAACATATTGCAGCCGAAGCTATCTCTACCTCTATATAGCTTCTATAGTTTATTAAATTAATCTCTTCTATCTTTGTCAAGATGTTAATTAAAATATTTTTTTTTTTTAATTTGTTTTCTTTCTATTCCAACTTCTTTATCTTTCATTACTTCGTTCGATTGGAATTTATAATATTGAAATATCGATTAATGTCAACACTTAAAAATTGAAATTCAATAGAATATATTATGCAAAACAATCGTATATTATATATTTATGAAAAATATTGAAACTATTAAATATATATATATAAGAAGGATATTTTTAAATTTTCATAGTAATTTTTATCCTAATATCAATATTTTTTTATAAACAAATTTCGATTGATTCAAACTGACTCGAATATTCTACGAAAATAAAATTTATAGAGATATATATTTTTATATTTATCTTAAAATTGAATGTATCGCGACAGACTTAACTGAACTGATCTATATATAATTGATCTATATAGAATTAATCTATTGAACTTTAAATCATCTCATTATCAGATACACAAAGATATAACATTGTTGAATACATATCATAATCGAGTACTATAATATTAGTATCAGATATACTAATACTTTAGCTCTGAAATATGATATGGGCATAATCACTTAATCAAACACGATAAGATATTATAATAAGGTAAATAGATTAATTAAAATTAATTAAAATACCGATATATTGATTTATCTACACGTGTTTTCGTAAAATCTGATATGAAGAAAAAAAAAAAAATAAAAGTTATTTATATTAGTTACGATGAAAGCAGTGAAACTCAATCGTCCTGTTTGAAAATATATCGCAATCGCATGATTCCACGTTACTGCAAAGTGAATTTTACAGTAACTTTCCAAATGTGACGATACCCTCTAAAAGCTTTCAGGTGAATTAAATTCTCTCGAAACGTTTACGATAAAATGTTTCCCTTTAATCTCTCTAATCACATGTGCTAGGCTTGTTCCACGCATGCTACAAACTTTGGGAATTTCATTCGATACATTCGTTCGCCTGATATTTTTCTCATACGAGGAGGGTATCGATAAACTTGAAATATTTCGTTTCAGAACTGATCTCCGAAGGAAGGATAAATTTTGTATTGCAATCGGATAATTCGGTATAAAATATAATTAACGATTTCATTCGATCGTCATTTCTTGAAAATTAATAAAATTCCTCGATTGTCAGAATTAATTATTGGAAAGGATAATTGAACGAACGAAATTGTAAATTATATTAAAAATAATAATCTTCTCTTTTTTGTCTTTTCGTTTTGTTTTCTCAATTTTTATTATTATTAACATTCTTAATTGAAAATGAACGAATTACTTGGAAAAGATGAATTTAAAAAATATGAAGGATATGATATGAACGTATATATAATTTAAAATATTTTTTTTTTTCTTTCTGTTTCAAAAAACAAAAAATATTATTAATACAAATTACTTTACATTCATTATATACACTAATATTCGTTTATAAATAACAAGTGTGTCCAATTGATTTTATGCAAACAATGAATTTCAATAATCAAAGTTAACGAATTTTGTATTTAGTAGCCCAATAGATAATTAATTATAAAATAGCAATTCTGTAAATTGATTTCTAATAATCATTATAATAATTTAATTAGTAATGTAATTACAAATTAATTTACAAATTATTAATTAACAATATATATATATATATATATATATATATATACGTTTATTATCATTCTTTCGAATCATTAATATGTTTATGCGACATTCGGATTAAATAATAAATAAATAAAGATAATACGATCCATTAAACATTACACAAAATTTATCAATACATTCATTATCCTTGAGTGAATTAATGGCTAAGTTTCAAAAAAAGAAGGAAAAAAAAAAAAAAAAAGAAAACTAAAGATTTACGACCAAGCAATGAATCTTTGCAGCTTTATAGTTAACCAGTCCCATAAATCCACCAACATTGTTCTCCGCATTTAAATCATGGATCCTTACGGAACGGAAATTGGAGATATAAACGGATACGGAATAGAATCTAAGAAATTGAAGAAGTTTTCAAGCAGAGGGGATTGAAGTTTGCTTATCGATTAACCAGAATGCAACAAAGTCACGCGTCACTAGGAGAAAATCGAAGAAAATCGAAGAACGTCTATCGTATCCCTCCTGGAAACCACTTTAACGGTCTAAGATTTTCAACAAACTCAATCCAAACTTTTTTCAGATACACGTGCATATTCTGGGATAATATGGAGAGGGAGAGCAATAATTCACTATCGTCGTGCATTTAATATAATTACTTTGGACATTGATTTTTATAAAGATAAAATTGCTATTTCGATATTTTTTAAAATAAATATTTGTAATCGAATACCTAGTTTATTTATAAATCTGCGGTATCGAATTTTGATAACGCGGAACACATTTGTACGAATTCTAACACGGTTTTTTATACCATGGAACCAGTTAATCCTGTTATTCGAGGATTGTCCGCATATTGATAGGGTAGAAAGGAGAAAAATCATCGAAATTCAAACCTGTGACCATGGAAAATAAATTTTATATCGTTTTATTATTTCTCGTAAATATAGATTTTGTAATCAAATTAGAAAAAGAAATTAACTTGTAATAAATAATATTATACGTGATTCTCTCGATGCTTAATCGTTCTACAAATATCTAAATTCCAAATGTAAAATAATAAATATTTGGATTATTATTCCTCTCTATCAAATAATTCCACGATATTTAAAGTTCTTCTAAATCAACTTCACGCATTTTTCACCATCCGTACATCAAATATTTGAAAAAGAAAAATATTTTCCAAATGTAACCGCATTTAACTTTGATCACCATTCTTTCTTGCATCGAAAAGTTATATATATATTATTTTATCGAAGCGGTCGACAACCTGCATCTTCTCGAATCAACGCTCTGCTCTCACTTTTCCAGAAACATTCCCCGCCTTTCTTGATGAATTTCTCTTCTCGCCTCTTTCATAATGTTAAATAACCGATCTCTCTCTCTCTCTCTCTCTCTCTCTCTCTCTCTCTCTCTCTCTCTCTCTCTCTCTAGTCTCGAATAGTCGGCAACAAGAATGCAACAGCGAGAGGAGAGCGCGAAATACGCTTGGAAATAATGGCAAAAGCTTCTAACCTATCGTGACGAACAGCTGCTCGAAAACGAATTAACCGTTCGTGCGGTGGCCGTGCGGATTCGAGCGTGTAATTTTATGGAAATGAATGAATCAAACGTTGCTGTCCTTTTACTGCCTCGGTCCTGCCCATTTTTATTTCCACCGTCCGATAGACCGGCTGCGGCGGAAATGCATTCTTTCACGGTTTATTGGCCATCGAGAATTATTCCATTGATTTTTCCAATCGAATCGGTTACAAAAACTTGTATGATTATTGAAATTTTGAAAGTTACATTTTTCGTTTCTTTTATTTAACCGCGATTCGAAACGCCTACAAATGATGAATTTAATTCTCTGTACCGTATATTACACCATATATATACGATTCGACATTGCATCTAAGGTATAACTCCTTTATATTTGCCAAACTTGCTATTTGTCAAAACTTTCGCCAAGATAAAGATTTCTTTTTTCAAATCCCATCGAACATCCAACGAGAAATTACACGTTTTAATAATATTTTTTGAAACACGTCAGAGGGAACACGTCTGTTCATTTTCGTCGTATCTCCATCGTAATTTATTATTAACGCGTATGCAATGAATGATTTGCAATCGAGTGAACAGAATCGACAATAAAAATTGGAATGGCTCGCTGCGCGAATCGAAAGAAATATCCAATGGTTTCGCGTGCTTGGAAAATCCATAGAAATTCGCGAGTTTTATGACTTAATTGGAACGAGTGAAAGGAATTATGCAATGGCCGCGATTTCTTGTGTAGGTATATACGTAATATACATACAGAAGCGGCGTGGAGATCGTGGAGACAATACGAGGAATTTCTGCGCGTCGTAGAATCGAAATGACATCAACCGCATCTGTATCCTTTACATTCCATGGGCTTGTAATTCCTGCGGCATTTATAGAATGTAAACCTGTTGGTCGAGCAACGTGCACCTGTGTGAGCGTTTCCCTACGCACGATATATATTCGTTCGTAAATAACCGGATGTTTTGGTCGATTAATAATAATCGAAGAATCTTATTAAATTGGGTAAATTAATAATACCCATAATTAGATTATTTGTTACGATTATTTAATGATTACTTATCAATATGGTAACATTAAAATCAATTCTTTTCACTGAACTGTTCAATCGAAAAGAAATTATATTTACGATAAGTAATCATCAATGGAAAAATTTACAATTTTGATGTTACATAACATTTCAATTAATACATCAAATTATCTTTCCTACGTGTTAATTTCCACGGTTAAGAAATGAAAGAAATTTTTCAGAATATCAGAATGATCGACAGCTATAAAGGATATATTTCTTTTATCGCGTATTTTTTTCAAACCTCTCGCATCTATGGACGACATATCTCGTGACGCAATGTCATTCATACCACGCTCCAGACGAGATATCGCACGTGTGTCTTTTTTATTAAAACACGCGATATATCGTCCATAGATAGATTCGTCCATAAAAAAAAAAATCATTCCTCAAATAAGGAAGGGGTTAACGACTTATATCACGTATTTCGAAAAAAAAAAATTGTTTAGCTTTCCATTTTACACACAAAACAACATTCACTTGTTTATGCATGTTATATCGTAAATTAAACACGCGAGATATCTCGTCCAAAGCGGAGCATCGAGTCGTGAGATATCTCGTTCATAGCGTTGCATGAACGACATTGCGCCGTGAGATATCTCTTACCACCAATGTAAAAGGGAGTTGGAAATCAATTTTACCCTGCTATAATATTCTGTAAAATATATTCGAACGATATTTTTGAAGTGCATAATTGTCATAATCGATTAAAAAAAATAAAATAATTTTTTCAATCTATTATTTAAGGAATTTATTATTAAAAGAAATGCCGAAAAAGAATAAAGGAAATGTATGTTTGTGTGAAATTTTTCTTGTATACGTATATACGTGTAACATTTAACGCATATCGTTAGATAAACAACAAATTATGATAAGCCTTGTATATCTGCGACGTCCAAAAAAACATTTGCCATTTTTCAGTCCACTGAATCATCATTTTATGACGATATTTAAAATCCAAATTTGCCAAATTTGTCGCTAAAAATTTTCGTTCGAAGCTTCATTCAAATCCTTATTTTTTTTTTTTTTTTTTTAAATTTGACAGAATCGATTAATTTCTTATTCAGATCAAAAATCTTTAAATACGTATCGAAATTATATGATAAAATTTAAAATCTCTCTTTCACGATTTATCTAAAATAAAATTTTAAATCCGATATAAATCGCATCCAAATTAAGCATCTCATCACCGACTCGAATCCTTCATTTAAAATTCTCCGATTAAATTACATCGTCTGAAATACAAGCAATCGATCGCAGCCTTATTTAAAATAATCTGAATCTGGCAATTAAATCGTTAAACATCGTTCGAAATAGAAGAGAGGATTCTACACGATTTCGATCAATAGCATACACCTGTAAAATAATCGAGAAACACGCGCGTGAACGAGCGAAGCATCGCAAACTTGGGGAGAAAAATCGAAATTTTCACGTACGAGTTGAGTTACACGGAGCAACGTGGCGCTTGAAGGGGATTGAATGGGGGACTCGGGCGAAAAAACTTGGGCGGAAAAATGAAATTAGCGGGGATCGTTCGAAAAACGTTCTCGAAACTGGCTGGATTGTTTGCATGAATTTTTCGACAGGTACGCATAGAGCGGCATAACGCGGCAAATTAACGAACGGAAGAGAAAACTGTTTTCCGTTGATTGAAGGATACAAAATAAAATGTCGGGAAATCCAACGGCGAGTTGAACGAGTCGAAAACGAGGCACAGGGAATAATCCATTTGCCTCGTGTTCCGAAATTAATTATACATCGGATGAATTCGAAGAATATCCGCGGAAAGTTCGATATTTAAAACTTGGCGCAAAAGTGAGGGAAAAAAAAAAAAAAAAAAAAAAGAAAAGAAAAGGAAAATATGAAAAATTATACGTTTACAGAAGTTTACGCCATATGTAATGCTTCTAATTTATATCGAGGAGAGATATTACGTATGTACAATTTTAATTGCGTTTAGAGGAAATTATGAACAAACAACTTTGATTTATTCTTGTTTAAGTGATACTTAGATACTGAATTTATTATATAATTTACATGCTAATCAATTAGCCTCGAGTATTATTTAACACTTTCGCATAATCTAGAAAACTAGACACTATAAAAATGAAATATAGAACCGGATTGGAAAGTCTTGATCAAAAAAATAAAGGAAAAAAAAAAAAAATCCATACACGACCAAAGAATAATTCAAAAGATATAAAATATTGTGATAATATTAATAAAATATTGCACGAAATTGCGTCATCATCATAAATTCTTGGTTACAAATAAAATTACTAATATATTCGTATTTTATCCGTAATTCGATAACACATCGACACTTATAGCTTCAAATAAAATAGAGAATATCCGTAATATGAAAGCAGGGGACACGTGTTCGAGTACGATCACACAATAAAAAAAAATCCCGGGTTTTAGGGAATTAAACATTTCGGGAAAGAATCCCGTCGAATCTCCGCCGAGAAGACACATGGCCACGTTAATAAATACCGATACCAATTTGCCTAAGGTCCTGGAGGATGAGGGAAGAGGGATGTCCAATAAATTTCGCAGCGGGGAAAACCGATTTCCGTGCTCGCTTCTCTACCCCGGTGATACTTTCCGCGGGAGAAGCAAGATAAAACGCTTCTTTTTTCCGTGAGAAAGGCTGTAGTAGCTGCTGGAATTCAGGACAAATTCCTGATCTGGCAGTGGTTCTTTTGCCAGCCTCCGCTTCTCCGCCGTCAAGGTATCGTGAAAAATGTATAGAAAAAATGGGGAAAAAAAAAGAAAGGGAAGGAGGGAAGGGGAGAAAAAAGGAAAACAAGAGGATGAAATAAAATTAAAGAAAGTCACCGATGACCGGTGACTTTTTATCGGGTAAATGTTGGATCAGAGTGAGAGAAAGAGAAGACAGAGAGGGAAGAGAGAGAGAGAGAGAAAGAGAGAAGAATGGCGGAGGAAAAAAATGTGAAAGGTGCGCCAGGCGGAGAATTATCGGGATTTGTTCGTGAGGTCGCATTCAAATCGGGCCGACGTTGGAATGTCGTCCTGCCTCTTCTGTCGTAACAGTTATAAAACGGTCCTGATATCCTGCAGGCAGTAACGCACATGGCCGCGTGTGCGCACGATCACACGTCTGTGCACCTGTGCAATTGTGGGCGTAGCGAGTTCAACGGGTTCGCGAGGAACCTTCGATAATAACGATCGATCGCCGATTATGGGAAGGGTGGAGGGCTCGACAATGGCGAGATTTTTCGTGTTTTGGATTATTCTTTGTCTCCTTGCGCCCGCTACGGGTAATTAGGATAATTCTTTCGCCACGTGGAGAACGAAATAAGGGTGGTAGAGGGACGAGTAGACTCGCCCGTGTGAGCGTTAGGGTGTGTTCAAGTATTATAGTTATTTAAACTTTTTTTTTTATTATTCAGAAATTTTTCTATGACGTTTCGTTCTTTATCGATGAATTTGTTAAATTGCTAGATCAACAATTGATGGATTTGTGAAATTGTTCTTCTCCTTTGACAATCTAGATCAATTATCGAATCTCACACGGAACTTAATACTTGATACTGTATAAGATATATATATATATTTTTTTCTCTTTCTCTCGCACAGTTAAACTTATCCGAAACGTCTAACGATTACAACGTCTGGAAAAAGCAACTGCGCACCGCAATTTGAAACTTCAAACTTTGAAGTTTCCCTTGTCGATCGCGGTATATACAAAGGCAGAAAATGTAAAAAAAGAAAAAAAGAAAAGAAAAAAAAAAGAAAAATGGAAAAATCAAACTCGGCGCGCGTGTAATAAATTACAAAGTTCTGGCATTGTCTGTGCACGGGAGAGGGAAAGGAAGGAAACGGTTTCACGAGAGGAAAAGTTGGGTGATATGCGGGACAAAAGAATGTTGTCGACCGCAGTCAATGCCTTGTCTCTCTGTACTACGAATAAGGATCGATAACGTGGTTTCATTTAAAGGGTGCATTATCATTCGCTCCACAGGATGAAAAAGCGTGGCGAATAATCTCGCGAGGGAAGGGAAGAAACGGGAGGGAAATCGAGGAAAATAACACTGAAAAGGGAGTGGAAACGACAACAGGGGGAGGAGGGTGAACTGCAACAAAGAGTTGTTAAAACAATAAAGTTACGCGATTCTTGTCATGGAATCGCTGTTTATTGTTCGGTTGTTTCAATATCGACGGGAGGGGAGGGGAAGCAGGGCAGGGGGAAGAAAAAGGGACGGCCATTATCGTCGTGAAGGAAGGTGATCGCGAAATATGTAAAATCGAAGCTCAGAGGCGGGGAAAATATACGATATGTGACAATTATGCCTGACTATGAGTTATTATCCAGGTATGAAATCGGTGCGAATTAACTCTCGAAAATTTCTGATCAAAGTAACGCGTGCATTTGCCGATTGACATTGTTTATCGCTTGTGCGTTCAATACTAGGATCTTGAAAATTTCGTCTCTACGTATGTACATGAAATGCGCATATAGAACACAATAAATCGCGTTTTAAACGCGGTTTCGATTTCACAGAAATTACAGAGAAATTATAATATCACAGATCAGAAATATACGGAATGACTAATTAATCTAATTGTCGATGATTGATTGAAATGGAATAATACATTCCCAAATAGTACGTTCCTAATTGGAAAAATAGAAGGGAAATCTAAACGATAATAATTGAAAATTATGAAATGCAAAAGATCAAAAATCATTGGGCGCAAAGTGAGCGGGAAGAAAGAAAAACGGAAACGCAGAAGCGGTAATGCAAGTTGTGGAATGCAAGAATAATTAGTTGCGGCGTTAATTCGGCCGAATGGCCGTAAAACTAGGAGGAGGCTAGGTGCAAAGTTTCGCAGTGTTCCAAACTCAGGTGGAACAATTCGTGGTCGTTAACCGGAAAAGAAGTTTTCCGCGCGCTTATTTCCTTCGCGCAAATATTTTTGTTCTTCGTCAGCTCGTACAGCACGCTTTTCCACACAGCGGCCACCGCGTGTATGCATTTTCCCTGGCATTGTGCCGCAATGAAACGAAGGAACTGAACGTTAAGTGGCGAGCGTTGTAAAGTTCCGCGAAAGCTTTTAATTAGGATTACGCATTATCTCAAGCTCCCTCGTTGCGCGAGTAGCTATTTCAATTATACCGCCGAACAGCTCCATGGAAATGAAACTGTTTCGAGTTAATTTCGGATACGCGGGCAATTACGATCTGAATTATTTCTACTTTTCGTTCGAACGTTACACGTGTCGTTTATTTCTTTCATCTTCCCCTTCTCTCTTTTGTTTTGTTTAACGAACGAATTCCGTGTTCGAAAAATTATGAAAGATATTCAAAAATATGGAACTCTCATATTTTTCCCCGTTCCCGTGAAATTGCTAGTTAATTATCTCGGCTGAAATTCAAACTGAAGCAAGAAGTGTCTGTCGCTGCGTCTTTCTCTGTTTTTCCTTTCCTCGTGAATATAAATACATCTGCCCGAAAAAGTGAGGAATATTGGTGATACGAGTGAGAGATAGAGAGAAAGGGTAGGCAAAATTGAAAAGTTCATTGAAACGCGGAAAATATTAACTCAAAAAAAAAAAAAGAAAAGATAAAAAAATAAAAAATAATCTTGTCTGAAGTAAATTTAATTTAATTTGTACATGCCGAGTTAGATTATAAAATAAGAATCTTAACGTTAAAACTTAATTAAAATCCCTTCCTCGTTCTTATTTATATATTGTATTCATTTATTGAAAAGGGGAAATAAATCTCACTACAATCTCACTAAAAATAAGCGTATAATGATTTTATCTTTACGCGTATACGCGTAATCTTGAAGATACGATTAAAAAAGGAAATGAATGTTGAAGTTTCTAAACTAGTTTTCTCTAAATACGATCTAGGATAACTTTCCATCGGCTTATACACTCCGGTATAAATTTTTGTTCCCATCGCGAATGCAGATTTTCCGCCAACGAGCGGAACGCGATATGATATCTAGGTAAAAAAAAAAAAAAAAAAAAAAAAACCGGTGATTTTAACGGCGAGCATAACAGCAAACGAAATTTGATTTATACCCACGAACGTATGAAATAAATTCACAACTGGATCCGTGTCCAGTGCTCGATATATGCTTAAAACAGGAAAAATATTTTCGATTAATACTCCTTTCGAATCTTTGTCCACCCTTGTGGATGCTCATTAAACTCATTGAAACGAGTCATGCGTTGAAAAACAAACGTCATCGAAGACCATCGAACCGAGGAATCGAATAAATTCCATCGCGCTCTATTTTCGATCCATTCGAGGGGGTGTGAGGGGTATGATAATGCACCTGTCGCTCGAATTTTTATTGAATTTTTTATGGCAAACCCTTATGAAAATCTATACGTATTGAACGAAGTTTTACACAGGTATATTCGAAACATTGAAAAGTAAAAATTACGATTCTATAATTTAATATTTGTCTAATGATAAGGATAAGAATTGCGATATCGATCTATACGGGATGTTGATATATTTATAAAATATTTTTGAAGATTTTAAAGGCTAAAACGAGCACAAAAGTTGATATATGTCTATTTGTGAACTTATTTGTTTATTAAGCTATTAAAATTTGCATTATACGCAAAGATAAAATAACTAGCTTTATTTAATTCGCTTTGGTTTGGATTTTTATGTATATTTTTATGTAGATTCTATAGATTTTCAATTTCCATAAATGTATAAACAATATTTACTTAAAACTTGACTCATGAGAATTGTTCCACAAATATAGTAACGCTCTGTGTAAATGAACAAACTAATAAATAATCGATGTATGAAAGAAAAGTTTTCCAAATAAAGTTATTCTTTTTTTTTAAAAAAAGAGACCACGCAATTTTCTCTCGAATTTTATTTATCATTATCTTCGAGTGATACATCACTTTTACTCTTTGAAAATCGTAATATAAATGATACTCCTTTCATATCTCATCAAACGTAACGATAAAAATGTTTAAATCAGAGTTATAAATGATGCAAAAGGATCGAATGAAATTATAGATTTAATAAATTTTATCCTTTGAAATATTATCTTCGACGATTCACTCTCATCACTCTCACGAATCAATTTGCATCGATGGCTCGAAAATCGGATCGAATCGTAGCACAGATACAGCTTCCTTTATCTCACCGAATATAAGTAATTACAAACGTTTAAATCAGAATTATAAATATCGGTGCAAAGGCATCGAATTAAATTCCAGACTTAATAAATACGAAATTCAGAGGAGACAAGAGGAGGAAAAGGAGGAAAACGAGCAGCATCGATCAATTTCCCTTCTTATTATTCGTCGATTAGAAAGAAGGCAGAGGCAAGAGCAAAGGGAAATTACGATCTCCAGGCGATAAAACAGCTCGTGCAATGAGAACGAATATTCGCCGCTGATTAAGGAAGGAAATTACGATCACGGATGGATAAAATGGCCGCGAGATGAGAACGAATGCGACTTGGGTGGAAATTGTTCTTTACCTTTTTTTGTGCAGATGCAACGTCTACTATAAGAAAGAAGCATCGATAGACCGATCATCTGGGGAGATATTCGATTATTTACTTTCAATGTCATCGATCGAAATTAAAGTGGGATAACAGGATTGTTTCTTTTCACCCTCTGTTTTAAAAATACATCAGAGGAAAAACGAGGAGGTTTCGTTGCTAATTACCATTTAAACTGATGGTTCTTAACCAGTGAAACTCGTATACTTAACAGAAGGATTAAATTTTATAAAAGTAAAACGAAAATTATATTATAAAAATATTCCAAAAAATCAAAGAGTATTATTCTATAATTCTCTTTTTTGTCTTGAGATCTATCGATATCAAAAGAATAAAGATAGAAATTCGACCGATTCTAAAATTTACATTCATTGAAAAAAACATTTACATTAAAAACAATTTTCCTATGTTCTTATTATATATGTTTATTATAAAATAACACGTTCTTATATTACATTATCTTTTTCGAAAGAGTGTATAAAGATCTTCAAGACATAGAGGGAAAAGGTTGGAAAGCGCTGGTATATAAACAAAGAAATTGCATTATGTTATGGGGTCGTAAGCGCAATATTCACGGAATTTTCCTCGTTCAACGTTCAACAACTTTTCCACCGGAATAATCGTGTCCGAGTGCTACATAAATTTTCTCCTCGGTTGGAGTTAAGTACGTGAATTATACTCGTTTCTTTCTTTCTTTCGAATAGAACTTCATCCTTCCCGTTTCTTTCTCTTTCCTTCTCTTTTTTCTCCCTTCCCCACCCCATCCCCCTCTCTCCCCCGGATATATTAACCGTGGATCGAAAACAGAATGCTAATTACGGGGACAAGGGATGAAATGGCCTCGATTATCGTTCCCTGATCGGCCATTTCGACGCGAGCATGCCACTTTTAAAACAAAAGCGACCCCTTTTCCTATCGCATTATCGTCCCCGGACTCTTCACTTTCTTTCCTCTAATTGAAACTTCCCTAATTGTCAGCGAGAGTCTGTAGAAGTATCATCCTCTCCATCGTAGTTCTATTCGATCGTGTTTACTCCCCAACCTCCCTCCTCCCCCTCCCTCCCCCGAACAAATCGACCTCTTTCAATCGGCCACCATCTTGCCGGGAAAAAATTTCCAGGGAAGAGAATTCTTCAGAGAGGAGGAAACATAAATACGCAAAGGGGAAGTTGAACGAAAGTTTAAAATTTATATTAAGGGCCGAGTTAAGTGCGAGGGTGTATTTACAGCAGTGGTGAGGATGAAAAGAATAAGGGAATAATTTTATTTTGATGTACTTCACTCGTTGATGGAACAACCAAGAACAAGTTTCTGGTTTTAGCCATGTTCCAACTTCCTCTTGGCCATAAGTTTTCATTTTCTGTGGCCTAGCGTTT
The DNA here is from genome assembly GCF_014066325.1 of Apis laboriosa. NCBI lineage: Eukaryota > Metazoa > Arthropoda > Insecta > Hymenoptera > Apidae > Apis > Apis laboriosa. The sequence goes on along the minus strand of NW_025220781.1, from coordinate 32,918 downwards.
TTTTTTTTTTTTTGAAGTTTTACAGGATGGAAATTTATTCGCCAAACTTCTTTGAGGGCGAACGTGGAAACGGGGTTACTTTGCCACGTTGTGAGAATGTGGCTTAATTAACGTTAGCAAGAGATTCGTCGAAGACGTAGAACATTTCTAACAAAATGTTTCTACAAAGTTGAATGAAAATTTGGATGTAAAATTTCGAAGTGTTCGAAGCAAAGAAAAGTTCGTACGAGTTTTAATAACTGATATGAATTAATTAGAAATCGCTCGTCAAAATTTTTGTTTAGAGGAGAAGAAAATATCGAGCGATATTTCAATATTTTCATAAAAATTATATGCAAATTAAATTTTAAATATAATAATAATAATAAAAAAAACATTTCGTTGAAAAATAAAAGTAGGTCGTTATATAAAACTTCTATTCTAAATTCAATAAATATTTTTGAAACACCCTGTATATTGTTCTCGAAAAAATAAGAGACATTTTAAGTGTCTTGTTCGATGACGAGGTTCATAAATTGGCGGGGTGAAAATTCTTTGTCTAAAATAAAGGGAGCAAGGTAACACGTGGTATCTCGAACCGGAAGTTTAACGACAAGAGATACACGATTTTGAAAGCGATCATTTCAAAGGGGGATCCTTATGCGCGGTGATTTCCCGGTTAGAACGTCATCAGTTTAAAACGACTCTATTTACAGTGGAGCATAGTAATATTCACGGTTTATTTGCATAATCGAAAAAAGAAGAGGCGAAGAGGGGAACGTCTTCAAAAGACGTTTTTTAAATAGAAAACGCAATCTCCCATGGTTTCCCTCGAATGCTACGTTAATAACGTGCCATCTTACTGCTGCACAGCATTCTCGAGGTTCAAAAAATACTTGGCGACGTTTTCTCGTAACTGGACTTCGAATCTCCCCTTTGCGATTCAAGAACGCTTGCGGAATATTCTCTTTAATTAAATTGCGTTTCTCGCGGTGTATACAAAATTAGAAATTAAAAAGTTAGGATAGAGAGTTAATGACAACCTTTTTCATACTTTCTTTTTTCTTAATAATGAGAAATTCTTGATGTTAATTTATGTTATTAATATATAATAAAAATTAAAATAAATATTATATTAATTGATATTATTAATTTTTGTCTTTTTCCTAAAAATGGAACAGGAAAATTGATTTAAGACCTTTCATTTTTCCTTTCTGTAACGTTTCATATGTCTTTCTTCTAACGTTTAATATAGAATAATATAAAATATCTTTAAATGTTTAATCAATATCAAGTAATAATTTCAAAATATTTTACAATTTCATCGATGATACGAATTCGAAAAACAACAAGATGAATTTTTTCGTTTTTATCTAATCTTTATTTCGTTTCTCTTTTAATAATCCGTATAATCGCTCTAAATTTCATCAGAAATCGATGAAAACATTCTTCACGCCTGATAACGAATCATTAAAATCCGCAATTTAATTTTTCTATTGAATCGATGAAAACGATATAATATTTTTATCAATAGCTTTGAGCATCGATTATCGGTTATTTAATATCCTCAATTAATTTTGCCTTATCTTCACCGATATATTCGATATACAATCCTTTACTTCCTTTCATTTCTCACTTTGACACGCGAATCTAATTTCCCCAATTAATATTTGTTTAATTATAACGAATATTATAATATAATCCTTTTAATCCTACGCTAATACTATGATTATCTTATACATAATACTATGATTATCTTATACATAATACATGGAAATACTCGAATTCAGATGAAATTCAGTTTTGATTTTTGCTCAATAAAAAGCACTTTTCGATTGGCAGAAAACACGAAAAGTTTACACCACGTGAGAAATTCACTTGGGTGTTTCGTTTCATCCACTGTTATCAATCATCCTCCCTCAACTTACGTGTGTACTTTTTATGGAGCGCGAAGAAAGATGAAAACTAAACATTTACTTTTGCAATAGGGAAAGTTGATCCAACTTTTCGAAACATCGTCTGAATGGGAGATTTAAAGTGATTAACATTCGACGAATATTTTCCTCGCTATGATTCTCATTCGTCAGTTTGAATTTTTAATTTTTAAAGCAATATCAAATGATAGAATGACTATAAATAATATTAATTCTCGAAAAGAAATCACGCCCGATATCTTATTCTATTATTAATATTCGATTATATGAAATAAAAAGTATATTAAATAAAATAAAAAATTATAATTATTTTCTTCATCTCTCCATTCCTTATATTTAATACAGATCGAGATTTTAGATAAAATATAAAGATAATGATTTAACATAAATGACCATAATTATATTGAAATTATATTAAAATCTCAATAATATTTAAAAAAAAAATAAAATAAAAAGAAATAGAAATAGATATATTAAAATAGATCCTATTTTAATGTAGATAAAAATTTAGAAATATTTTTAATTTTAATTGTTTAAATTTTTTCTTTTTTTTGGAAAAGAAAAAATATTATTGATTATTTAGTCCTTTCCACTTTTTTTTTCGACATCTATTTTGTGCATTTTCCTTTTTTTTTAAATTGTAAGCAACAATGCCACGTCACACTAAAAACCGTTTGTCACTGAGTTCGCAAAAAGGTCTGTTCTATTTTTTTTATCTCTGAAAACACGTCGCATACCCCCAAATTATTGGAGCGAGAAGAAAACTAACTGACCGAACGCATATTGAACGGTACCAAACGTCAGCTCCAAAACAGAATTTATGTTCGTATAAAATGACAAATAATTCACGGCTGGTCATATCGTGAAAAATCGTACTCGTATTTAGATCATAATATAGAGTTTAATGCGAGAGACGAATATATATCTGTTTCTAAAAACGAAGCATTGTGATCGAAAATCGTGTTATTTTCATTCGAATCAAAATAGGAAAATATTGTTTCAATACTTTCGACAAAAATAGCAATTTTTCTACATTTTCATGGAGATTCGATGTTCATATTGCGACATCTGTGTATTAAACAACTTCGACCACCACAAACGCGACATCTATTAAAGTAAATTGATCGTAAAATTTTTATACGACATATCGCTAAATTAAAGTAAAAATCTTTTATACATCATTAGAAAACGATATTTTCGCAAGATTAAGATACCTGATTACCCGATAGCCAAATCCTAGAATCTTATTTGTCGATTCTCTATTCTATATATTGCTAGATTCAGTAATAAGAAAAAAATGAATCATCTATTAATCACCTATTATTGTCATTTTCGAAAATCAAATTAATAATTACTCTTCATCAATCATACTCAATAATCTTATAAAATAATGATCTATCACGAGACTAAACAAAAATATTTATAATAATATTATAAAAATATTAATCTTTCGAAATACTCTAAAAACGCAATATCAAATTTAAAAAAGCGTTAGAAACGCGCGCTTTTGGTACTCACCTCAGCCAGTGGGCCGAGCCGGAAACTTTCAAAACGAAACTTGGAAAAATTCGGGAAAAAAAGAACGAACACTTAAAAAAATATATATCACGTTGTTCGTAAACTGTTGTACAATATCGACACGTAAAAAACTGACTTTCAAACAATAATTAACACACGAAACAATCCGTTTTTCACGATCGACAATCGTTAGAGAATAGATGCAACACAACGGCACGAGGCGCGCGAAGCGACTGAGCCTCTTTCGAGCGCTGGAGTCGCTGCAGACTAGCCGACCTCTACCGAATTGAGCGAAGACTATCGTTCGTGCAAGATCGTAAGGATTCAGCGCGTCCACGTTGCAAACCACGCTACTTTACGTGCCCGCGAAATAATTGTGCCACCGATGTTAAGTAGTCAACATGGTTCCACGCGTACATGATGTCTCTGTCAAACGATGCGAATGCTCGGTGTGAAATGAATATTTATTGATGTGAATATCGCTGATTATCACAATCTGACACCGAGTCTGAAATGTTTTGTTGTGTTTATGAATTATAAATCTTATAAATTGTGATGTCTGGTATCAAGGATTAAGGTTTACATAAAAGATTGAAATTTAAGATTTATAGATTGATAGATTATTATAAAGAATAATAAAATAATAAGATTTATGAATTCTAGGATAATAGAAACATGGCAAATGAAGAAATAAAGTTCTAATAAATATGGATGGAGAGATTTATTGAGCTGATAAATCATCAGGTAAGATGTGAAATTGAAAATTTTAGGTTACACAGGATATTGAAATAAAGAAAAATTTTTTCTTAAAAAATTTAAATTCATTTTTAATCTATGATGTAATACGAGTTGTTGAAATTTTCAAGATTTTAGATAGATAGAAAATTAAATTTTAAAATTTTATGAATAGATATTTTACATATAAATACATATGGATATTTTCCAAAGTTCAAGTTTCTGACCAAATTATATATATATTAAATAATCAATATGATAAAAGAATTTAAATATATTTCAATCTATCGATAATTTCATCATTATACTTTTAAGATTTATTAAATTTTAGACGATAAATGAGATTGGAGATTTAAGAATGTATATATATAATATAAAACCTAACCTAAATTTAAATTTCCTTATTTCGTTATTTTATAATTTCATAAATGAATTCGATTCAAAAGTATTGACGTTAAAAATTTGAATTTGCAAATTGCTATTCAAATTTATAAACTATAGACAATAGATAAAATAAAATTAATATTTAAAAAACATTGAGTAGAACATTGAGATAGAAGGAATCTTCAAATATTATATTTTTATAAATAGATTGATCTAACAAAAAATTTATAATAAACTTCTGAAATTAAAAATTCGAATTTTTCTATAAAATTCATGTTAAAATTCATGAGATGATGGATGAGAAATAAAATAGAATAGATGTTTAAGAATGGACAAAGCAATATACATAATCTGTAATAACATGAAATACTAGTTTAATAATGTAAATAAAACTGTACTTCATTAAAATAACAGATACTATTGAATCGAAACACATAGTACAATTAATTTGCGTGAATATCGGGACAATTATTACGATTATTAATTTATAGCAGTAAGAGTAGAAATTAATGCAATAAACAAACAAGTTTGCAGGAGATAACAGTTTCAAATGAAATATATCTGTTTCAACATACGTATCGTGAAACGATAACGATAACTAGCACTCGTTTTTCAATTTACCTGGAATTTATGTATATTTTAAAAATTGCGTTTCATTTTGTATCTCGGCATGAACACGTGTGCTAAATATCGATTATTCTCTCATGAATATTTCCCTCCCCGATTCACAGGAATCATCAGCGTTCACAATTATGGAAAAATACATCAACTGTTATTTATTTATACAGGTATCAAGAGAAAAAGAAATTTTTCATGGAAAATTTCTAGAAACTCCGTGAAGCAATGGCATTGTTTTAAAGATTCTTCGATAATTCAATCGATTTCTAATTATACGATTGGATTTCATTCAACTGTAAATGTCTTCAAGTTTATGGGGTCATGTTGAAAGGAGAACTCGATGGAATTCATTGGCTTTTATTGGAATATGGCAAAGGCCAAAATGAAGATCTTTCAATCGGTTGTAGAAATCTTTAGTTAGTCATATTTAATAGAGTTAGTAAGTGAATACAAATCTTTGGGCTGTATTCTAAAATAACAATAAATATAAATAAAATCATGTTACACGAATATGTTACACAAAATGAAATAGGGAGAAATATTCAAGTTTTCTTTCTTTTTGTTAATTTGAGAAACTGAAATGAATGAATGAAATAGATCATTCTAAATATTAAACAAACAACATTAAAATTTTTCATTGCAAATTTCTAAGAGCTATGAAAGCTAAATCTGTGAAAATGTTTTTGAAAATTATTTTAAAAATTCATCAAAAAAATTTTAATTATTATTTATATTATTTAAATTGTACAAATAGCAACTTTTTTCCTTAATATTTTATTTTTCTTTTGTAAATTAACAAGAATTAATCTTTTTCCTTTCCTCTCTGTCAAACTTTAATGATAAAACTCATCAAACTTTTTTTTTTTCTTAACTTTTATTTTGATCTATCTTTAGTTTCTTTATTAAGAAATTATTAATTGGTGATATTAAGTAAGCAATTCCCTTTCTTTCTCCCTTTTCTTCTCAAAGAAGATCCTTTCGGATGCTTATCGATTTCCTTCGGTGTCTTTGAACATTGAAACTTCGTTATTTTATTGAGACAACGTCGAGGAAACGCGATTATGAGTTTCAAATGAAAGTTTCGACGCCGTCCAAATGCAAGAATCGAGGACAATCTACAGTGTTGTCGACCTACTTGCAACTAAAATTTATTACTCGCATCCGAACCCTATCATCTTCGATCGGTGAAAATAGCTTTTCTTCTTTCTCATGATGCTTATTTCCGCCTGCATGGACGATGTCGGCTATTTTCTATCTTCGCACTTCGTCCCAACGTTTACTCATTTCTTCTCGTTCTTATTCTCATGATTGCAGTATTGACTAAAGTAATTAATTCAATAAATATACTGAGTAGAAAAAGTTGCTATGACATTTTAATTGATTTTGATTAATCCGATAAAAAACTTTTTAGAAAAAAATTTATTCATATCCGAAAATTCACCCTCAAAATTTCTTATAACTATTCCAAAATTCTCTGAAATGGTTTCAAAAAAAACTATTTATACCTTTTACGAAAAGAAATTATATTTTTCACACTCTAGATAGAATATCAAATCGATAGAAAATTAATATTCTCCGCTCTGCGATAAAATTAATGCGAAGTTACGAAAAGAAGTACCGGCAATTATATTTCTCCATTAAATGTTTGAAAAAAAAGAAAAAAAGAATGAAATATATTCCGCATGGTTTGTTATGCAAACGAGCAGAAGCTGTGCAGGGTCGGCTCGAATTGGAATCTCCCTTGCGAATCAGTCTGAAAACACTTGGCCGAACAGAACGAACGAACTGTCAAGCGAAGCACGTATGTTCCCTAATTACACGCACGGGACGCGTGCGTACACCATTTCGAACAAGTCCGAAACCCTCGGTACATCGGTTCGTTACGCACCGGATCGGACTACAATTTACGTAGTCGTTTACCGTGTCCCGGCACGCTTGTACGCGTTAATCGTGACTTATTTCGATTCTTCGATTGTAACCGCGTTAACGCTTGCAAATCTGTTTCCATTTTACTCCTATTCTCTTACCGCGTGTTCGATCCGAAGGGAGAAAGCGAAATCAGAGAGAATTAAATACGAATGTAATTATCAGATTGATGAGAATTTCGTTTTTTATGTGATAAATATAGCAAAGGTTTTTTTTTTAATTCTTGGAGAAATTTAAACGTATAATTTAGATAATAAATTAATAATAAATGAAGAAATAGTGTTGGTTTATTAAAATTCAGATTAATTTCTGAAATGTGGAATAATACTCATAATAGATTAATTGCTATAATAAAATATAGTTTCTTTACGTTTAAATTCTTCAAATTATTATATATTTTCACTTTCCAATTTTACTGGTTCGTGAAATGTATAAAAAAAATCATTATCTCTGGAATACAAAAGTTATTTAAGAATCTAGAGATAACGCAAAATTCTGAAAATTTTAAATTACAATTGAAGGTTTGAATTTTTCTTTTCCAATTAAAAATAATTTAGTGTTATAGATTTAATCAGAAGAAAGTGAAATTGAAGAGAAGAAAGTTGTTACGCGCAGATGTGATTTCCATGTGTATCGTCTGTTGCTCTTTTCACCGTGACCACTTTCTTCTGTTTAATCCAAGTGTCACGCGTTCCAGCACTTTGTCATTTTACGTAACGTTTCATTTTACTTGTCTTTATTCATACAATACAGGAAGAATCTACTCGCGTCACATTAAAATTATTTTTTTTAACGAATCTATTATTATCTCTTGTACAAATTATATTTATAAGATTTGCATATCTGGTTGAACGTGTCAGCATCATGAGAGCAATTGCGTATCACATCACATTAGGAAAATTTACACAATTATCTGATTCCGAATTGATGCTCTAGGCAATGATGTGAATTAATCGTGATTTCATCTGATCAGGCTTGAATAAACTTGCTTGTATTTCTGCTTAACGATACTTGTTCATGATAAATTGGTTGCGCATCTAAACTTTGCACTCATTGATTCTAACTTATTGCAACATTGAACGATTAGATTCTGTTTAGACTCTATCAAAAAATAAACATTTAAGAATTGAAAGATTTATAATATTCGTACTAAGAGGAATTAGAATCTGTATTAATTCTTTTGAAATGTGAAATTTATGTAATTTTGTATGTAGAAGGAATATTAAGTTATGTGCTAATAAATAATATTAAAATAATTAAAGAGATCAATATTGAAATTATATAAATCTAAGAAAAAATATTGTATTGAAAGATATTATTAAGAATATAAAGAAAGAGAATATTAAATAGAAATAATAGTAAAACAAAATTTGATTTTATTTTTACAAGTCTTTCATTTTCTTTTCATTTGAATAAAATATTCTTGTGTATAAATCACATGTATTTTTAAATTCTCATCTTGTATATACGTATCTCTGAGATACATATATTTTCCATTGTTGCTATTCAATTGTATTGTTGATTATGAGGCAGTAAATTATCTTATTAAGTATTCCTACAAAGAGAGATATACGAAATTGCATCAAAGTATTTATTTTAGAATTATTTCTCATTCTTCTGAATAGTTAATAAACTTATTTAATATTAATAAATTTATAAATAAAAATAGTTTCCTTAATTATTCTTATATATTAAAAATCTTATTTATCAAAAAACAAAATGCAATTAAAGCATTTGGCTCGTTTAATATTACTCTGAATGTTACTCTGTGGTTGTTAATTATAATAAAACTCGATATATTATAAATAATTTTTAATAGAGTATTACAAATTATGCATTTTCAATTCAATTTAATTTACTTGCGATTATATATGTTAATTATAAAAATTCACGATACCAATATCGCAACTCGTTACAATTTACCAAGCTATTTGATGTACTTGAACAAGTTAACGCTGCAGGCGTCGACGCGAGCTTCTCGTGACTCGGTCTGATTAGGCTTGCTTATGCTTCATTAAATTTAGCAATGACTGCTCGAAGGCAAATTACGTCTAAATACGGTTTTCAAAGGCTCGAAAATTTCTCTTTCAATGATGTTCATCTATACGTTCGCTGTGTGTTTCGTTTGATCGTGCCAATTATACATTTTCTATGAACTTTATCGCAAAAAGGAGAAAAGAGGAAATAAACTTTGCAATTTTAATTAAAATTAACGACATATAGAGTTTAATTAAATTCTGAAATAATTTATTCAAATGCAAATATGAAATGCGACATTGTCAGAAGATAAATTAATTAATTGAACTTTCTAAATTTTCTTAACGTAATAATTTAATACTAAATTTATTAATGTTTTGTTTTTAACAAATATTAAATTATTCATTCATTATTAAACAGAAATCTAAATTTTCTAAATTTTCTTATTTTATATTAATATTTCGTTTTTATCTAATAATTTTCATTCGTAGTATAAAGATAAAATTGATCAAAAAATTTTATTTTTAATTCCAAAATATATTTAACTTTTTAGAAACTAAATAATTAATTTCAATGGATTATTTAAAAATAAGTTATTTCTATTTTATATAGAAATAGAAATAAAATTTTGATTATTACAAGAAATATAACGACTAGAAAATTATAAATACGATAACAATGTATAAGGATGAACGATTTGGAGTTTGTAAACCATTTATTATGGTTTCGTGGTTGACGTTATACCCAAGCAAAACAACTGAACGATATGACTCATTGTTTTGTAGATATTTGCCTGTTGCCTAATTCCGTCGCAATTTGATTATTAACTCGGGAATCTGTATTTCCTTTCTTTCAATCCGAATGAATAAAACTGTTTGCTCTCGTTTTAAATACCGGAGCTTTTTACGTGTGATATCGTCGACGAATATAAAAATTGAGATAAATTGAGAAAAACATGTTTTCATCAAATATATGTAGAAATGAAAATTTAAAATTAATACAAATTTTATAAAAATTATTTCTCTATTTGATATTTATTATTAATTTTACTATCATATTTAGAAAATATTATTATTCGTTAACGTCCTTGTTATTTCTAGAAAATATAATATTTTATTTTATTGTGAATAGTTTAAATAATTCTTATTTTTATATATCAATACATTTATTTTGTTAAATTCATATAAAAATTATTAATTTTTGATTTCCAAAGTAAAAAGACGCAATTAATTATATCTTTTTCTCTCATAATTAAAAGTATCCTCTTTTTGCCATCAAATAAGATCAAAGTCAGGAAATCGGCAAAGACTAACTGGCTGACATTTTCCTCCTTCGGTCTAATTAGACGGAAAATTTCGGAAAAAGACGCGTGAAATACAGATCCTCGATAAATTTGCGAATATTCATGCCGGGGCAAAATGTTGGCATAGTTGTTAATCAAACACGCTGTAATTGACACCAGTAATTTGCAGCATCTTGAGAAGCATGCGACGCTTCTCATCGCAAACCTATGGCCGCGAGCGACAGTTTAAGTTGTCGCAACTTCGTCGTCGTTAGGGTGGTTGTTACCCCGTATTAAGGTTAAACACATACGAAAATATTAGACCAACAGCTTGAATATTTAACCATTCAATGGAAAAATATCTTTTGCAAATATGTACGTAACAAATCAATAATAATTTGAAAATGATTGAGAAAGTAAGTAATTTTGCGATTTCTTAATAGATATTATTTCAACAATGAAATGTGATTCATTAATTCTTTTCTAATTTTCTAATTTTCCAATATATAATTATATTTAATGTTCTCATAAATGAAACGTTTCTTTATCTTTAGCAAATTGAAATAATAAGTTTCTTCAAGTATTGTGTATCGATGATTTGTATTCGCTATTCTTGAATTTCAATTTTTTAGAGTCATCTGTATCTACGTGTAACTCATCAAATCAGAATATTCGTATTCTAAAGTTGCAAATCTTTCTGATGTCATCTCTGATATCATCTTTATATATAGTATGAAAATATTATTGTATCGATATCAAGAATAGAAAAAAGTTATCTCGTATTCATTTGAAAAATTAAATTACAAAATAAAACGCGCAACAAATTTTTTTTTCTGCATTTAATAATTTTAAAATTTGTTGAAATGTTGAACGTGCAAATTTGATCAAACAAGAAACGTGTATATTTTATAAATATGCTATGCTTTGGAAAATAATTTTCCTTGATATTTCGCCTTGAATCGTGAACAGAAATTTTAGCTTATTCGTGTAACATATTTCATGCGTAATTTAAAAATCGTATATTAGTCGTATTTTCTACGTAGGAACTTTCACCAATTTTCAGATCTCGTCACTTTCTCGAACTTTTCATAAATTTTTCATTACACAACAAAGAAGAAAGATATACGTATTTTAAAAAATCGATATCAAATTATGACAAATGTGATAATCTGGCGTGTAAGCATTTGTGAGAGCGAGGATTAAAAGAATTATATAATATGTAAAAAGAAAAAAAAAATAATAATACGATAAATAAATGCTCTTTATTATTGCGCATTTATTTTAAAAACCGTTGAACAAGTGCAATGAAAAATATTTGCATTGTAATTATAAATCTCTTATTTTTTTCAGCATGGTACAATGCAATATGCATACGTAATATACGTATGTACATGTATCCTGTTAAAAAGTAAACTCATTTAAACGCTCTTTGATACAGTCAGTTTGTTACAATTAATTTTTTTCTCGTATCACTCTATAATTTAATACTTAAAATATATTTATGTTTAACGTATTTAAATAGTTCATAGTACTATGTTTATAAATAATATCTATTTAAATTATTCAATATTTTAACAATGTATTCCTTGTAATTCTATCTTTTGATTATACACAACATATTAATTTTATTATATGTTGTAAAAAATTTAATTACAATATGTTTTCTTTATAAAAATTCGCAAAAAAAAAAAAAGTTTTGTATCATAACTCAAATAATTGATCGATCATCAATGATCAATAAGTTCTCGCAAATTCATTTGTTGATAATTAACATCATATTGATAATTAATCATATTCAACAATTATATTCAAGAGATAAAAAAAAAATATAAACCACTATATTTCATTATCATACAATTACATGTTTCTCAAATTCATTGTCTGTATTTCATACCGCGAAATTTATGCAACGTCAGTTCTATCTTATATAAACCTGTTTCGCGAAAAAAAATATTGGCTGAAAGTGCCAGTGAACCGTCGAAATGACTACGAAACGCTGATATAATTAATACACCGCCAGTCGATATCAGCTTATCGAGCTCTCGTCCAATGAGTTTTCATCGATGCACTCGAGAGTGCATAACAATTTGTACGACTAGTTACGAGTGTACACACTCATTTAAATTCGTACTTTATTATTGTCGGTTGTGATTTATAAGGATCGACCGTTCCACTTGACATTTTCATTTTTCCTCCCCCTTTTTTTTTTTTCTTTTTCCCTCCTGAATTATAAAGGCGGTGATTGTTCACCAGACACGCCTAATGTGAAACATTGTCGTGTTGCAGCTGTACATTAGTATGCAACGAAAGTTGTGTAAAAATTTTCGAGATTTATCGTTTCGATGGAATTATTAGCGGTGAAATCGATACGCGAGTTTGAGCGAGTTGAATTTAGTTTGTTTGGAAAAAGAAACTTTATACGATATGTTTTTAATTAAGTAACGTTATATAGAAGTGAAAATTATTGAACGAGAAAACATTGGTGAATGATATCGATCTTAAATTTGTTTTTATATGAGTGTTTTTGTTGGACAAACTTAATTTCACAGGTGTTCGATTTGCGCTATTTTTCTTCTTTAAGGGAGAACCTTACTATCAGAGTCATCTATTTTACTTAACCTAGATAAGACAGTTCACCTTTTAGAAGGATGAGAAACCTAAATAGAAGAGCTAAATAGAGTTTCTAAATTAATTCCTGGTTTCTTCGATGAAGGTGTCATATTAGTTTAATATCATCTTAGAAGAATGGCTTGTTATGACGGTAACTATTGAAAATATTCTACAAAGTGGTATCCATTGAAATAATCTAGTATGAAAAATGGAATTTAATATTTAATTATAATAATTTTAAAAATTATAAACGATGAGAGATACGTCAAATTAATTAAGTAAAAATTAAACTATTTTTAAATAATTTTTTAAAATTTATAAGATAATATAAAGACTTTCATCAAAAGAGGTGATTTTTTTTTATTAAAATATACAAGTTAATATAAACGTATAAATTTCCATCAAAACCAGTACATCGGTCATTATTTTTAACAAATTGAAATTGAACAATAATTTAAAAGAAAAATATAAAAGCAACTTTAGAGGCAACAAAGTTTAATATTTCCACGATTTTGCAAAATTCCAACATGATCGCCACATATAATTATAGAACTAAGTAGATGTAGCAAAGTTTAAGATCAGGCTAATTTGGTAAATTACGATGTATAATTTATCTCGGTGTGTAAACTGCTCTTAGGAAGAAGTTTAACCCTTTAAGTTTCATGAACGCATGCAGGAACGCATACAAACGTACATACTTACATTACGTTTGGCGAAATCTCATCATGGATTATGAACCAGCTTGAAACCAAAAGATACATTTTATTTATTACGATTTATATAATATAAATATAAAAAATGAGAAAAATTCATCTCGTACAATTTTATATAATGTAATGATATTGTATATTATTTCAATAATAAATAATGTCAACACCATGCATGAAATAAATTTTATTTTTATTCCATATTTTTATACTTTCCACAAATAAATCAGCAGGGAGATGTTCTATAAAAATTTTATTCCAGTCAGTTTATCGTACAAATGACCTCGTTTAAAGTACCTCGTGAAATTAAAGAAGAGTTGATATGAAATATAATTTATATTTAATTTATATATTTTTTTTTATTTTTGAAAAGAAGAGAGAATAAATTTTTTTTAAAATTTTATTGATCTACTTTATGATAACAAATCAAATTTTAAAATTTTAAATGATACCAATAATAAATCCAACGACGAATCAAAAAATGTTCAAATTATTCAAATCTTAAGAATATATTTTTATAAAATAAGATTCGTGAAAACATACTTTTTATCAAGATATCTTAAACGATAACATTTTGAAAAATAGAAAAAAAAATGTTACATATATAAAAAAAAATTTTAATCAAGAAGAACAGCATGTATCGCATTTATATCTAAAATATCTAAAGTAAAATCATTGAGGAGAATTTTAAAATTTCGCGTCTTTAATTGAAACAAGTATGCAGATTGAGAATTAAACGATATATATTTCTTTTAAATATAATAATGTAATAATTGACGAACGTCGAGGGAATATATTTTAATCTATACGGGGAAGAATTTTAATTTATATCCATGGATGCCAAGCGTAATTAAATTTATAAAACGAGAAATTGTATATATATTGTGCTTGTATTAATTAAAGAATAACCGAGATAAAAGAATAGTTTTATGTATCCGAGTTATTAATAAATTAAATAATACAAATCTTTTGTTTTGCAGTACATTAAAGATAAAATATATTTTAATGAAACATTATTTATTGTTCGTTGAATATTTTTAATGAATTTCATGTATGATTAATTCTCCTTTTTTTTTATGTATAATATTTATCATATAAAATATCTACCTTCACGATTAAACGTGATTGATGCATAAATATTTTTCATTTATAAAAAAAACTTCTCCTATAACTATCCCATAGGGAAATCCTGATGTTTTATCGAATATTCCATTATAAAAAATTTATTGTACAAGGATTGAACAAATAAAAGAAGAAAAGAAAACTACCAATATGTTATTTCAAATGGACAATCGTTATATGTTCAAATGGAACAAATGTATTGTATACATTTACATACGTTCCTCGAATTATATTCCTCTTATTTATCGCAAATAATAAGTTTTCTATCTTATCGTCACATTTTATCTCCTCTATCTTATCATTTCTCTTTACTTTTATGATCAAAATATTTACTTTCGCTAAGTTACTTATTTAGTGACAATGTAATATATCTCTATGAATGAATTTACAAAAATCTTTTCTATTTTCCTGCCAGAAATATTAATCACTTTGGTGTTAAAAAAATTAGCAATCAGTCTCCAATTATACCCCAAAATATTACATTTCCAATAGATTAAAAAACCTTCGTCTATTCAAATTCCAGGATTCGAAACACACTCACTCACCAATTAACAGTAACGACAACAGCAAAAATATCTAACTCCCCCCAATCTCCATCCAAAACTCGAGGCAAGGCTTCAATCTTAAACCTACGTTTATTCCACGTGGGTTTGACAGGTCGCGTGATGGATACGCTGAAAATCGCCCCTCCTCGAAGGCGAAAGCTCGACCCTCGCGAGCGAAATCCAGTCAGATGCCTCCTCCACCCTCCTCCACCCTCCACCCTCGCGCCAACTTATACTACGTTGGCGGTTCCACCAACCCTCTCACCCCGCAATATTTCACGGCTTATTTACTTTTCGGCGGCGCGAGGAGGCCCACGCGAACGGTCACGTGCCGTGCTCTTTCACGACTTTCACGAAGAAAACGCGCGCGTCGATAAGAGGAAAGTAATGGGATACAGTAGTTGGCCGGGGAAATTTATTTGCGCCCGAACGAAGACGGGCCCTTGGGCCAACCTTTATTGAAACTTTCCCCTCCTCTGCCTCTGAGATTCCGCTACCGTGAACAAAAGCCGTGTTTTCCTACTGTATGCCTAGCCGTGGAGAAACGATTCTTACGTCCCTGCGATTTTCTTCCGCGGCGGACCATCGGGGACGAATCGCACGGAAGGGTGAGTTAGGGGTAAGTTGTACGTACGAGGGGTGATTTCTCGAGCGTTATTGTTGCGCTCGATGCGTGATCCCGCATGGAACGTTGAAGCGAGGGTTTCCTCTTTGCGGTTTGTCGTCCGATATTTGCTGGAATGAATAATTGGAGAAGTGAGAAACATAACCTCAATGCATTACTAAGCTAAGAATTTCACTTACTATCTTTTTTTATTTCACAGGTAAAGGGAACCGGCCATTTTACACCCGGCAATGTATAATAGATAATAAATTTCCTTGTACGTCTACTGAAAATGGAAATGGAAATAATAGGAAGGGAAAGAGAAGCGTTAGAGTCGAAGGGTTGCAGGATTCGGGAGGAATGCGGGGATGTCGAATCGATCTTACATCTCGTCGCCGCGCGGAGAACAATTCAAGTAGGGCGTACATATGCGTTTACATAACTGTCTCCTCCGGTGGAGAAGATAGGCTTTCATCAGGTGGCGGGAAGAAACCGAGACGAGAGACAGACATTCGAGGGTCGAAAGCTTTTTCACGCTGATGCACATTCTACGTTAACGCACCGCAGTTAGTGTAGGCGGGCATTAAAAGCGTGCGATTAAAACTTTTCGATCGAAAAGTCCATCCATTATTTAGACAGCTTGTCGTATCTGTGACAAATAAAATTCGGGATGAATTCTCGAATCATTTTAATGCAAATGGGATTTATTGTTAGGCTTTCATTCAATGTGGGATCGATAGAGCTTTATTTCATTGTGATGATTAATCTGGGATCAATAGAATTTTATTGGAAATGAAAATTTAATTTTAATTTTGTCAAGTCTATTTGGAATTAAGAAATTTTTTATACGTAAGAATTTCGTGTTTAATCTTTATTCATCTTTTCTTTATTCAAAATGTTAAATGTCAATTATAGAAATATATTAGAACAATGTAATTCATAATAAGTTCCACGAAGAAATTTTTTTAATTATCGACTTTTTTTAATTTTGCGATTGATTCAGTGATTTACATAACTATTGCGATTTACTTTTCCATTTCTCATAGTTTATATCAGAATTTACTTACAGAAATATGAAACTTTTCTCTCGTCGAAATAAAATATCTTGTTTCTAACCCTTGGGGAAGTCTCTACTCGACTTTTCAACTCTATCCCTTTCATTTTTCCCCCTTGCTCCATTAAATATCTCCGTTTCACGGTTCCCCATTAGAAACGTCGCAATCTACGTGTTGTGGGTGACGCCTTTTATAAAGACAACGATTCAAATAATCGAGAGTCGACTATCAACTCGAAGATCTTTCTCCACGAAAATACTTCAAAGGAATCTGGTAAGGAAAAACAAATCTTTTTAACAAAAAAAAACCAAAAACTAAAATTTACACTCATATGTGAAAATATATTTTTAAATATAAAATGATGAAAAATATTCTATATCTCCATGTTATAACAGAATTCTGAAGCCACATATATAAATCACATTTTTTTCTTTAAAGTGATTATATTTGAAGAATTTTTTTGTCTTTTAAATTTTTGGTTGACAAATCAATTAAGTTAAATAACTACTATGAAAGTAGTTA
Source organism: Apis laboriosa (assembly GCF_014066325.1). Taxonomy (NCBI): domain Eukaryota; kingdom Metazoa; phylum Arthropoda; class Insecta; order Hymenoptera; family Apidae; genus Apis; species Apis laboriosa. The sequence continues at coordinate 15,400 of NW_025220781.1, read as the reverse complement.
TTTAATCGACTTGTCAATTGAAAGTTTAAGAAGTAAAGAGATTCCTGAATTACATAAGCCATCTTCAAGAAATTATTTACAATTGGTAATAGTTAAATGGTTCCTAAATTCTTTCTCTCTCTCTTTCTCTCTCTCTTTATATATATAATAATAATAAAATCTTTGACCACGTAAAATAACAGCAAGAATTATATTTCCTTCTAATCAACTCGCTTATTCTAATTTTCCAATAAAATTATATTCGAATTATAGTATCTAATTTCTATTTTTTTTTTAAGAAATTAATATTCTCGCAAAATTTACATTCTTTCCCACAGATCATCACATCTTCTCAGCCGCATCCAATAACGTATTACGCATAAAATAGATGTCGAGTCTCGATCGATTAGCATACGTTTTAAAATCCTCACGAAAAACATCGGTGTTATTAATACGTTATTTTGCATAATGCATGATGGAGGGGTGGGTTTCTTTCCTGGTTTGGCCAACGATCTAGCTCGTTCGTCTTTGTCTTATAGGGGAATCGTGAATGGAATTCGGAGGTCCTTTCACGATGTGTCGCGGCCGTTTAGAAGGTAAAACGGTACGGTGGAACGTGATTGTGCAAGAATCATAGAATTAGAAGGACAACCGGATTCCACGAGTCGTTCAACGATGATCGTGTCTTTTGTTTTGTTAGTTGGCGGATTCCTGATTATCGATTCAGGTATTTCACTTTGTTATTTTCGTACACTTTGCCTTTCCCTCTTTCACGATATTTATTCTTTCGAATTTTATTCTTTTCTCTATCTTTTTCTTTTTTTTTTTATATATAATTAAATAAATTCTTCTTTGTGATTGATAATTGGATAAGTAAAGTAAAGTTTCATTTATGAAGAAATAATTAAATATATTAATCTAAGATTGATTATTATTTATTTATAAGAAATTACAGAAAAATTTTAATTTTTGATTAACTTGGTAGGATTTTATTTATGAGAGAATTTTACTTTATGATTAATTCAGGATAAAAGAGAGTTTGATTTATAAAGAAATTAATGATTTATTTCATTAATAATATATATATAATATTTCAATTTGATGGATCCGAGATTTAATATAATAATATATTTTTATAAAAATTCTATGCTCGTTGGTTAGTTGATAAAAGACAATTAATTTGCGAATAATTTAAAAGAATGAATTTTAATAATGTAATAATGTAAAAACTTTTAATTCGGAATAAATTTACAATATTACAATTATTTTTTATCTAATTTAAATTCATCTATGATGGATGACGATCACGGCAAGTATAATGATAACTTATAAATTTACGATGCAAATGTACACGATAAACATGCGTGTTATAATTGCAAATGTGAAATCTTCTTAATGAATATTTATTTATCTGGTAAAATTTCAATATTAATCGAGAATGTAGTGAACATCAAGGGAATTACGCTCTTCGTATCGTGTAAACACAACGCCAGAAACTTACCGCCGGTATGAACACGAATGTTAAAACACCAAAGTGGTAATGGCGACATTTCGCGTGTAATAGCCTGATTCAGATGTCCCTAATGCACGTTTCAGGGAATATTTGTTATGAACGAGACAGGCAACGAAGAAACTTTCTGCAATGTTCAATTTTACAGAGATATTATTTTTCAATGGCCCTTTCATAGCGATATTCAATTCGTTGATGTAATAATAATTCTGTTCTCTTAAATTTCATTCAAATTACACACGCATTAATATGAGATATTATTTCATAGACGCAAGCAATATTTTATGGATGAAATGAATCGTGCGTGATCATTAAAAGTATCATTATTGTTACAAAAAAATATAAAACTTGTTTCAAAAGTAATTTAAATTTTCAAGAATTATTTTAAATATTAATATTAAGAATGATTTTATATTGATTGTTTCTTCTTCTTTAAGAAAGAAGTATTTTAATTTAAATAAAAATTGTAACTGAAAATAAAATACGATTCTTTATCGAAATGAAGATTTAAAAAATAATTGTACACAAACGAATATATAATATTTGTTCAAATAATAATAATTTAAACGAGAATCGTAATAAATATGAACGTTCAATCTCCGAAATCAAAATCTAAAAGTAATAATTTAATACAAATTTTACACAAGTAATTAATTTATAAATTTTCACAAATAAATACACGAAGCTTATCCAAAGAACAATAATTTAAACGAAAATAAAATACGATTATTCAATCGTATGAAACGAATGTTTTAAAAATAATGATTTTATACGAATTAAATATATCCATATATCTCCTCTCCATACACACAAATAATTAATTTATAAAATTGTACAAATATATAAAATTTAAAATAAAATGCACCTATGTACGAAAATAATGTAATGTATAAAATCCAACCGTTGATTGTAATTAAATTTTAAAATGTGATAAAAACCCCTCTGATAAAAGTCTCCCTTTCAACTACCGGAAATACCATCATAATTAACGACAAACGTATTTCTAAGATGTCACGTCCCTTTTATGGGATTATCATACATTGGGGGTGACTTGGAAGAGACAAATATCAGACAAGGAAGCCCTAGTAACAGCCATACAGGAAGTCTAACGCTTCGAACACGTGCACTCAGGTGTCTTTAATGTAGCCTGCACATTGCTGTCACTTTATCCGCCACCTACTTTGCTTTAAGCACGGAGATATCCACGTGACGTAATGGGGAAAGTTCGCGGAATATCTGGCACGTTGTGTCTTCCTTTTCATTAGCCTGCTGTGCTCTTTGCAAAACCATCCCTTGAAAATTTCATCCCATTTTCTATCTCTTCGGTTTTTGCATTCGAGGACAGTTTTCCTCGGTTAAATGAATTTTCTTCGAAACTTATTCGTGTCGTTAATGTGGAGAAAAGACTTGTACTTCGATAAAAGTTTGTATCATTCGTAATACGGATTTTCATGCAAATATATACTTTTCATATATATATATATTGCGTATTTTAACATAAATATAATTAAAACTTGATTAAATTCTATTAAAATTTGAATTGCTATAACTTGGAAGCTGATGACCTCCGGTCAACGAATGAAACGGGCATTAAAAATACTGAATCTTGCCTTTTGAAATGATTTCTCGTTTATTTCGATATTTTTTGATTTCCAATTTTTGAGATCTCTTTGTCTCAAGAAAGATAATTTTGAATCATTTATTATTTTTCTTATCGCTTACTCGGATCTTTCGCTCACACTTTTTTTCATTGACTTATCCCAAACTCCGCGATATTTGGAAGAACATAGTATCAGACAAGGATATTAATTCTTATTATTTAAATCTTTATATTTCGATTGAAATATTGAGATAAAACAAAAAATGACTTCAATCACATGGTACCATTTTCCTCCCCCTGTTTTTCATTCGTATAATTGAATTTATTCCTGTCTCTGCACGATATTGAATGAAATCTTTTCTCGTGATATAAAATAAATAGAAACATAAAAAAAAATAATAATCAAATATTTGAATGTAATTAAAAAATCGATGAGGCATCGTGTAATATTATATTTTAGCATGCCAACGTTAAAAGATTTTTCTTAACTTTTATAAATCTCCATATCATCGTATTCCATTCCATTCCCGTTAGTTTTACAATTATATGATTAATACGATATTGAGAGTAAATTCTTTCTTTCCTTTGGCAGGACAAATCCTCTTGAAATTCGAGGATTACCAGGGATGATACGTCTCGTGGAAAGTAGAAGAAGATCATAAAGGTCTGGAAGCCTACGGACGGTTGAAATCCTGTTGAACTATTGAAATCGTTTAAGTTAAACTATGTTTGGTATAATAAATCCTTGCTGAAATGTTGGAAATGTTAGACACGGTCTCGGTAATATGGTAAATCGGTTTGAAAATTTAAGAGCTTTCGTGGTCAGTCTCTGGGCAAACCGCACATGTTTCAATAGTGGATTTTAATGAATTCTATCAATTTCCATTGCAACCGCCTAGCACAGATGTGTGCCACTGTACGAATTCAATTTCGACCGATTCTTCTTCCTGTTATCTTGCCACTGTCGTAAAAAAATAATTAGTAGAAGAAAAAGACTTTTATTGCACAGATTTATCTTAATTGCTGGTGTTGTGATATATATATCTGCAATTCTGGTTCTCTTGCGAGCTTCATTTCTATATAGAGGGACAACAACTTTGGTAGATAAATTCATCTAATATATTATCGTGGAAATTACTTTTTATTATATGTAATTAGTTCAACAATAACAGCGTCCAATTTATTTCAAGCTTTATTTCAAACTTCGCATCTTCACGATCCCCATTAAGTTCACTTCACAATATTTCTTACTAATTCTCCAATCAAATTATACCAAATAGGAAAAGCACAAAAACTTAACATTCCCGATTAGAATTCAAAACATAATCAAGGATAAATCACTTAACCCCTTAAATATCTATTCGAAGCACCACAACTTTTCCTTCAACTTTCAAATCCAATTACACATCCAAACCCAACATCCAATTATACGAAAAAGAAAATCCATTAAAAAAAAAAGAACTTAACATTTCGTGGAATTAGAATAAATCACCCCATCCACAACAACCCTAATAATGTCCACTTGAATCTCCACACTTTCCCTCTGAAAATCCACCGCAATCCCCGCAATAATCCAACCATTCCGCATCCAACACGGCACATCAACTAATTTATCCATGCACGTATCCGCGAATCGCGATGGAGGAAAGTCCTCCTTCCATCCTTCTGCGAAGGCTTAACTTCCGTTCCCCACGCGCACAAGCATAAACACGGATAGGGACAAGGAGATCGCGTTACGTAAGGTTTAGCAGACATATTGTCGGCTCAATGTTCCATCCACGGGATCTCAGTTGGCACAAAGGCTGTGTGCGCGTGCATCCCCTTTCTCCCCAACCCTATCACGCTCTACGCAACCCCCTTCTACGGATCCGTATTGTTCCTGCACGTCTAACCGTTATCTGGCCACGCACCTGATGGTTCCTCGTGCCCAAACATATTGCGGTTGTGTTGGTACACATGGAAACTGATTGGTACCACTGCCTGATGTATTAGGAGGAACTGATTTCCGGTAATGGCCGATGTGTATATGTTTTGCGATGATTTGGAAAATAAACTTTTCTGAAAAATTGAGAAGAGATATTTGGGGATATTGATTTTAGCAAGTTTTTTTTTTTTTTGCTTTCTGATTTATAATTGTTTCTTTAAATCTAGTAGTTTTTTATAATTCATCAGTGAATTCTGCAATGATACGAATATTTTATTCCTGTTATACTATATTTAATGTGTACTGTTTTAGTTTTTAATTTTTTTAATTTTCTTTCATTGTTATTTTCACTATTCAAACGTGAAATTAGATGTTTAGATTTAAAATTAAAGTTATAAATATATAAAAAGCAGAGAAATTATTCTGATTAGAATATATTATACAAGTTTTGAAACTTTATTATCATTGTTATATTAATTTTTTTATCTTTTTTTGTTGTATTATATCATATGATATATTATAGGGGGATGATGAAATAATTTGGGATTTATTTCTTCATGATTCCAAGAAAAGAATTTATTCTTTTTTTGTTATAGATTTACGAAGACATTTTTAGGGATACTAATTTTTGTTGGATTTATCTGAGTTTTATATATTTCTATTCTCTTTCTTTTCGTGGGTATAATTTATGAAGGAACGAAGAAGGTTAGAAATGTGGTTCTGGTTAGATGGAATTATCGTCAGGAATATCATGGATATTCGAACTTTTCTTTTCTTTTTTTTAAGTTATTGAATATATTGAATTCCTTTAAACATGTACATATTTAATTATGTACATTTCTATTTGTACATTTGTAATGTATACTCAATTGAGAGAGGGGGAAAGAAGTTGCAAAAGTGGTTCAAAGCTAATGGAATTTTTGCCGAGGAAAAACTGAAGAGTTTTAGGAGAGAAGTAACATAATTTTACCGAACTTTCGAGACATGCTTAAGTGTTCTATTAAAGGAAAATTATTAAATCATGTTTCACATCCTTTGAAGTGAAAATTTCAAGCTTAAAATTATCTTTTTTAAATTATAGAATTTTTTAATTCATTAAAAAATAAATTCTTCTAACTTATTCACTATCTTCAAATCAAATAATTCTCTTATTCGAAAATGAAATGAATAAATTTCCTTTCCTTTCAATTTTTCAATTTATCATTTTAAATTTATCGTCGAAATTCTATATTATTATTATCAAAAAAGAATTTAATTTATGACCTAAAAAGAAAAAATTTGGTGAGCATATATTGATTTTTTATACAACAATACCAATCATACCGGGAAATTAATTTTAACTTTCCATCCGCAGTAACACATTCCCTAACTACGATAATTGAAATATGTACATCGAAGTTCAAACGAACATTGATTAAAATCATCGATCACCAATCACTCTAATTAGCAATTAAATATATACCTATTACCTGATAAATTAATAAATCGCGACGCATCAAGAGATGAAATTTTATTGTACATTCATAAATGTTTATTACTTTCATAAGTGTAAATTAGTTTTAATCATTTTAGACTTTTTTTAACTCTGCACTTTTGTTCGAGATTTAAATCAGTCTGTATATATATTGTATTGTGAACGATGGTATGAATTAATAGAAAAGAAAAAAAAAAAAAGAATGAAAAAGAAAGAAAGTAAATTATTATATTTGTTATTTGGATTATTCATAAATCGAGCTGCGAGAAAAGAATCGATTAAAAAGAAATAAATTTTCATGATTATTTTCGTTAATCACTGAATCATTGTATCGTAAATTAACAAATAATAGGTATATGATTAAATGTATTTAATTACTAATTGAATTATAATACGAATAATCTTTGATATATTTTGTAAAGAGATTAATTTTTATATTAAAAACAAGGTAACTTTTTTTCTTAGGAAATTGGTCGAGTATCTATTTTTGTTTGCTCATCTTTAATACATGATTCTCGTAACTAAAACGGTGTCAACAAGCATGCTCCATTTGCGAAAGAAGAACAAGGTGGTTGAGTTATCGTACACGAAAAAGGATCTCTCACGGTTTCGTCTCTAATTTATCGGAATTACGATTAAAGAGGATGCGTATTTATTAAAATTTTTCCGAATTAATTCGAGGAAAAAAAGTACAAGCCATAAACAATTTTAAATATTGTTATAAAAACTTGAAGATTTTGTTAATAAATTTAGTAAGTATATCTATATCTAATATTTATAAAATATTATGAAACGAAATATTGTTTTTCTCCCTATTTAAAACATAAAAAAAATTACACCTTAAAGAAAGTAGATATCTCTGAATACAAATATCAAGTTTTCATATTATGGTAAACATCATAAGATTTTCTTCATAACATTTTTCCAATTAGATTTATATATATTGGAAATAATATTACAAATAATATTATAAGCAATTATTTAATAAATTATTTTTTTAAAAAGAATTATTTTTTTCAAAATAAATAGTATTTTTTTTCAGAAAGTAATCATATGATGGATATATTTAGAAACAAATATTAAGTTTAAATATTTTGATAAAAGTTTTCTGTATTCTATTATGTAGACTAAAACATAATATTCCATAAAAAAATCGTTTAAATAAAATAAAAGGTGTTGTACACATGAATATTCTCCTTCTTTCTCCTTCTTTTCGACAAAGCGTAAAAGGAATATTATATTTTAATTAAATAATATAGAGGAATATTATATTTTGAAATTAAATGTCATAAAATGGTACGAATTATATTCAATCTTTCTTCTTCGTTTTTTCTTCTTCCTTACAATAGAATATTCTACATCGCTTTATTAATATTTTCAATGTTCCAGGTGCAATTTCATTTTATTGTAATGGAGATGAAACGATGCTGAGGAACATCATGAATGAAGACAGATTATAACCAAGGGAAAAAAAATATGAAAATAAATTAAATAAAAGAATATTGCAATTAGATAAATTTACAATGTACGATAATGTTTTTTAAAGTATGTTTTCACAAATTGTCTTCATGAAAATTAAATAGACAGTTAAAAACAAATTTAATAGTAGCTTTTATATAAATAATTTGACATCTAATTTTAAATAGGTAAATAATATTTTAATTAAATAATAGTAACTTTAAGTAAAAAATAGTACATATTGTTTTAAATAATAAATTATTGATTAAATTTATTATTACAGAAATATGTATTTTATATATTCAATACAAGTATTTATAATAAATTTTAATAATTAAAAATTATTATATATACATGTTATTTTAAAAATTAACAAATTTAACAAATGACTTCATAGAATTAATAGGTTATTAGTAAAAATGATAAATTTTTTATTTACTTCAATTAAGAAATATAATAAATTGTAACATTATATAAAATTAATAAAATATTATTTTAATTATTGAAATATTGATTGTAATATTTAAAATAAATAATATAATCCGTTAAAATTACAGGTATCTATTTGAACGGTTATGGATATCATGTAATTTTCTTTCTCTGTTTTTATTTATATAAAATTATGTACGAATTTTATAAAATTTTTATTAAATATATATATTAAATATATATTTTTTATTTATGAGCATTTAATGTTTGTTTGTTTACAAATATATAAAACAGTTTCATTCATTTTATTCAAATTTTATCGTTATTATGGATTGATGGTAAGTCATTCTTATGCCAGTGTATAATCTACGAACGGTAAGATGCATGTTTTTTAATACAAATTAAATATAAAATAGATATAAAACATATTTTTTAATTATTCTTCGCAAGAAATAGAAGTTAGAATATTTTAAGACAATAAAAAATCGATAATTAATTACATAAAGCAATAAATTTATCTTAAATTTGTAAAAATATACTTCAATTATTATATTTAATATCGCAATAAATTTTTAAATGTATAAAATAAAAATAAAAATTAAAAATTTGCTAATTATTGATTGATATATTCAAAAAATCAGTTGTAATAGAGGTCGGCAAAGAACGTACGTTTTCGTCAGACTTCGTTGCCGCGGCCTATAAAAGGCAGGTCACAGAGGTTGAGCGATCATTTCTTGACGAACTTACTTGATAGAGATATCGATACTATAACATTTTAACTAAATTTTTATAACATAGAGAATAATTTTTAATTATTTTTTTTTAATTAACATTTAATATTGTTATCATATATTATATATTATTTATTAATAATTATTTTTTAATTTAATTATTCTATTTATTATTATTTTAATTTAACTTTTAATTTTTTAACTTTTAATTTTTTAACTTTTAATATTTTTAACTTTTAATATTTTAACTTTTAATTTTTTATTTTTAATTTGACTTACTTTTTATTTTTAACTTTAACTTTTAATTTTTAATTTTTATTTTACTTTCACTTTAAATTTTTATTTTAATTTAGTTTTTGATTTTTAAAACAATTTTTTTATTTTTAAATTTTAATTTGTTTTAACTTTCAATTTTAATTTTGCTTTAACTTTTAATTTTTTAATTTATTTTAACTTTCAATTTAACTTTTAATTTTTATTTTTTATTTTTAATTTGACTTACTTTTTATTTTTAACTTTAACTTTTAATTTTTAATTTTTATTTTACTTTCACTTTAAATTTTTATTTTGATTTAGTTTTTGATTTTTAAAAAAATTTTTTTATTTTTAAATTTTAATTTGTTTTAACTTTCAATTTTAATTTTGCTTTAACTTTTAATTTCTTAATTTATTTTAACTTTCAATTTAACTTTTAATTTTTATTTTTAATTTTTAATTTGACTTACTTTTTATTTTTAACTTTAACTTTTAATTTTTAATTTTTATTTTACTTTCACTTTAAATTTTTATTTTGATTTAGTTTTTGATTTTTAAAAAAATATTTTTATTTTTAAATTTTAATTTGTTTTAACTTTCAATTTTAATTTTGCTTTAACTTTTAATTTTTTAATTTATTTTAACTTTTAATTATTATTTTACTTTAACTTTTAATTTTTATTTTTCTATAACTTTGAATTTTTATTTTTAAATTATTATTTTATTTTTATTTTAAATTTTCAATTTGATTTACTTTTTGATTTTTTATTTACTTTGAATTCTTAATTTATTTTAACTTTTAATTTTTATTTTTCTATAACTTTGAATTTTTATTTTTAAATTATTATTTTATTTTTATTTTAAATTTTCAATTTGATTTACTTTTTGATTTTTTATTTACTTTGAATTTTTAATTTATTTTAACTTTCAATTATTATTTTACTTTAACTTTTAATTTTTAATTTTTTATAACTTTGAATTTTTATTTTTGAACTTTTATTTTATTTTTACTTTAAATTTTTAATTTGACTTATTTTTTAATTTTTTTTTTAACTTTTAATTTGCTTTATTCTTAATTTATATTATTAATATTTATAATTATAATATATGGGTCTCGATAGTCAACTCCTCGTTGGTGAGACCCGGTAATTGGCATCAGTTTTCATTTTATATTACTTGATTTTAATTTATATTGTAGAAATTGTATTAAAATTATAGAAAGATTAGTTTTGAAAATTTAAATTTAGAAAGATTAGTTTTTGAAAACGGATGCCAAGCTAAGAACTACACTAATTTCTTTTTTTCTGTTTCAGATCCTTTTATTTTATTTAATTTATTATATTTTCTGTTTCAGATCCTTTCATTTTATTTAATTTATTATATTTCCTGTTTCAGATCCTTTTAATTTATTTATATTATATACTATTTTCCTTTTTCATATTCAATTGCATTATTTGATTATTTTGCAAAAAATTTCGAATATTTATAATTCATATCATATTAAAAACTATGATCTAAATTTTGATAACGAATTATAATTTTTCCAAATTAAAAATTCATAAACATTTTTGAATATTAAGAAATATTTTTCAACTTATAGCAATATTTTCTTAACAAATGCTTAAAAGAAAAAAGAAAAAGAAGGAAAAATATGAAAGAATATTTTACTTCTTTTTCTATCCCATCCCTCTCTATTAATACAAATTTTTTTTTCAGCAAATTTTTGTAACCGCGCGCAATGCGGTTAGTAGAGTCAGTGTTTGCTCTCGTAAAAGTTTTTTTAAATTCTTTAATGAATAACGCGAAATTAGAGTCAGTGTTTGTTCGCCGATTATAATAATGTACGCGAATATATTAGATTCAGTGCTTCTCTCAAGAGAACAAGGCGACTTTCACTTCCTCCTACACGATGATGGCCTTTACGATGACTTCCCATAGCAGTGTCAACGTCCCTCGCATCGAATGGTGAGTCGCATGCATTTATGTTCCTCTGGTCACTCAATCATGTCGTAGGACAAAAGGTCCTAATCGACACGGGTGATTGGTTGTATACGTAGATTTTTGTAACGAGCATAGTGACCACGGGTATTTATTATACCCGTGAGTAGTAACATTTTTTATGTTTTATTTATTAGCTTAGGCTAGATCTTCTTGCACATCGTGTCTTTTAAATATTAGTAACTTTTTTTATTTTTACTTTATACAATAATAATATATTTTAATTATATAGTTTAATGAAATGTTTAATTTTATTTCCTCCGTATATAAATATGTGCAAGAAGATATTTCGCGACAGGTAGATTTCGGAATCAAAGCAATAACTTTTGAACATTATTCTTATTTTCGAAAATATGCTTTGATAAAGGAATCGCCTGAGGTTATCAATTTTTAACTTTAATTTTTAACTTAGAGTCAATTACTTTTAACTTTTTCCTTGCCTAATAGATATTTAAATTTTAGTATTTAATTAAATTAAAGAAATAGAGTCATTAAATAAAATTAGATGATAAATTAAAGAATATTAGCCCGTTAGAAATATACTTATAATAATTCTTTTTAGTTTAGGATTTTCAGATTTAACCCCTTCCGTGTCCATTGCCACGATCTCACTTACGTGCCCAGGTGTTACTTGGGTGAGAGAGAGGCAATGGGCACGATGACTAATAGTTTATAAGTTTTTATCAGCGATCGACGATGAGTTAGTGATCGTGCACGACGTATTTTCCACATTACGTATGTGTGATTAGGCTGTGGAATTGCGTCGGTTTATGATTCTCATTTCATTCACTATATCAATTATACAAATATACAATCGCAATATTTCATCTTCCATGAAATATTGCAAATTTTGAATAATAATATAATCAATCTTGTTACCAAATTTCTCTTTTATATCGATGATTAAAATTAAAATTACAATTTTTTAACGCGATTTACGCAATGATTACTAGCCATCGTCGATCGATTTCAGGAAAATGGTACGTAAAGTTAGAGTGTGAAAGTATTGTCAAGCTCGGGTGACGGAGGCGTCCCGGGACGTTCTCCCTAGTGTAGGCTTTTTGCACCCGGGTGTAATGAGTGAGAACCGTGGAGTGCGTGTGTTGGTGTACCTGTCTTTTGCCATTTTTTTAAATATAGGACTAGGTAGGATAGGTAGCATACTTTCTGGTGTGTCTGTTAATCATAAGTAGGTAGGGCCGGGCAGGTTGTCACAGTCTCTGATCGGGTAGGCGGGTTTTCGCGTGACAACCTGTTTCAGGAAATTAAATTTGAAAAATCGAGAGCGAAATTGAAACAAGTGACCATCTTGGAAGATCACTCGTTTCTGGTTTTGCTTGTCGAGTTTTCGAATTTCGCGGTCGCGGTCGCGAATTGGGCGAAACGAACGTGCGCTCGAGATTCTGCGCATGTGCGGACAATGGTCAGTAATGACTATTGGTCGTCCATGTGCACTCAGCTTCCGCGATTTAGTCTATTTTTTTTCTTTTTTTTTTTTTTTTGCGATTAGGAAATCTCGAGCCTAGTTATAAGTTTCAGCGGGCATTGCGCCCGAAGAAGGAAGACCGAAGAGGCCTCGACAAACTGTCACGAAGAGGGGCTGCAACGAATGGCTTCTCATTTTTTGGATCTCTTTTCGGGTCCAAAGAATGGGAAGTCATTGTTACTACTTTGTCACTATGCTCGTTTTAGAGTCAGTAGTAGTAGTAGTAGTAGTAGTAGTAGTAGTAGTAGTAGTAGTAGTATTTATGGCCGATGTGAATTCCGGTCCAACGTAACAATCATCATGGGCAAATGGGCAATCGCGATTTTTTAATTAGCGTTGCGACAAATAAATCACGGTTTGAATTAGAGTTGCGAATAAATAATGATCGCGTTTGCTTTAGTGTTGCGTTTTATGAAACATCGCGATTTTTTTTTTTAATAATTCTAATTTTGATAAAATATAATTTTTTTTTTAACATTAAAGATTTTTATGTTCCCTTTATTTCGAGTTTTAATTATAGAGATATTAGTTTTCAATATATTTGTATTTTTATTAAATTCATTTTAAAAGTTAAATTCATTTTAAAAGTTAGTGTTGCGTTAAAAAATTATCGCGTTTTTGAAAGTAGTGTTGCGTACATAAAATGCCCATAATTCTTCCACTAATATTGTGGAAGTGCTCCTATTTTTGGATCACCAAATGCAGCTATAAAAGCTGCAAGAGGTGATTTTTATAGCCCCTCTGGCTATCTTTTCTTTTCAGCATCCCAAATTTGAAGCATTTGTTAATGAAAACATTGCTAAAAAGTTTACTCTTGTGAAATTTTTTAATTTTTTAATTTCAGTATTAAAATCATTGTGGTTATAGTAAGAATATTAATTTATTTAATATTCTTACCATAACATGTTAATAAAAATTTAATTAATTTTTTAGAATGAACGAGAATAATATTCGTTATCAAAATTAAGATTAAAATTCTCGTATATACAATATTTTTTGATTCTTTAATTGTAAAATAAGTGTTCGAAATTCTTATGCAAAATATCAAAATCAAATTTAATTTTCATTTACTTCTTTTATGTTTCAGATTTACTGCTTTTTTATCTTACGAATATTTTTAATTATTTTTTTACAGACGTGTCTCGATGCGGTGGGATTTATTATTTTTTTTAAGATTAATCTTACAAAATTTTTATTATTGGAGGATAAGAATTTTTCAGAAATTAGTCTGTAAAAAGCGATATAAATTAAGAATTAAATATCAGCAATCCAGACATATACCAATATCCACACATATATCTAGACATATACCAAATTCCTTTTGATCATTACTCGTCTAGATTAAACTGTAGCATTTTATCCCTTGCAATGAGGTGCGTATATTTTAATTTAAGTTTTAGTTTTAAGTATAATGTAAGATAGATGTTTAAATTAAATTTATTGTAAGCACATTCCGTACAAAGATACGCTCCTTAATATAAGACTATTTATGATACGTACTTTCAATCTTTTTATTTCTTCTCTTGTCGAATGGAATCAAGTTATTCTTATTCTTCCTTTACTTTCTTCTCGAATTCTCATTTTCATAATTCTTCATCATTTGTTCTTCCTTGGTATTTACGTCTTTTTTTCTCTTGCTTGTTTTCCTTCGTTTTTCCTTCATTGTATTCCTTCGTTTTCTTTTTTTGAATTTTTCTACGATGGAAAGTATTGAATATCGATTGAATAATTAATAGTTTCTCTTGTTCCACTTTAAATAAGCAGCGTATCCTTGATAGGGATGATGGGATATACGAATCATAGATTTAAAATTTAGTATTAAGATTTAGATTAAGTTAGACGTAAGGCTTATCGGACTAATAAAAATTTACGATAAAGAAATAAAACTTTTGTAAAGATCGATGTAACCATTTTTCTTATCTTAAATTTATTTTTCAGATTTATTTTTACATATTGCTTATTTTGTCTATTTCGTTCATTTCTTACATATTTTGTATTTTTTTATTTCATTCAATTTTCATCATTAATTCATTTTCCATGTTTTATGTTTTTATAATTTGTTTAAATTAATCATTAATTTTAATTTCTTGTTTTTATTTCTTAGCTTTAGGTGGGTCTCGATGCGTAGTCACCTCCTCGTTGGTGAGACCCGGTAATTGGCATCGCTTTCCAAATTATCATTTTCAAAATTTCTTTTATTTAAAAGATATTTATTTATTTTGAATATTATTATAAAAAATTACCTTACAGATATTTCATTAATAATTTAGAAATATGAGATATATTTATAGTTACTAATTCATAATTAATAATTCATTATTAATATTTCATTATTAATACTTAATATTTCATTATTAATTTATTAGTTTTCGGAAAGCGATGGCAAGCCAAGAACTACGCACACTTGCACTCTAGTCTCATTAAAACATGATTTCCTTTATTTATTTTGATCAATTATTGATAGACTAGACTGCAAGTATTAATAAAGTCTGTATCAAGGAGTGTTCTTGTTTTTATTTCCTTTATTCTATTATAATTCTTTCTCGCTTTGTATTT
>NW_025220780.1:0-264 GCF_014066325.1 Apis laboriosa | reverse complement strand
TAAACATGTAATAAAAATACTTAAAATACTAATCTTTCTATAGATTAGAAAAAATAATCCTTATTATGATATATCATAATAGCACTTCAGATCACATATAATACATCAAATAGCACTTTAAGATTTTACAAGTAGAAATCTGTAAAAGGACGTGTTATTTCTCACAATCATCAATTTTTAATCAATTGTTGTTTGGAAAACACGAATAGGATGATGTTAAACAATTTTGAAATAGATTACATTTAAATAAGAATCTAGAAAAGA
>NW_025220779.1:0-222 GCF_014066325.1 Apis laboriosa | reverse complement strand
GATTCTAAGGGTCAAACAAATTTAAAAATTAGTACATGAAAATGTCGATTGAAGCTTATTTATTAAGTTATGAGTAATTCAAGTTTAGAAGAAGTGAGATAGAAATAACTTTATTTTGAAATAAATATTTTCGTCTCTATCGATATTTTTCATGTATTAATTTTTGTGATTTTTTATTTCGATATGCTCACGTTGTTTCTTAAAAAGTGAAAAGAATGAAGA
>NW_025220778.1:205-454 GCF_014066325.1 Apis laboriosa | reverse complement strand
GGCTGTATCTCCGAAAATGCTGGAGATATATAGGACTTCCGGTGCGCGTTGCAAGCGGGAAAGATTGCTCTTTACACTCAGTCTTCACTGGTTACGGTAGCACAGGCGGTTCATACGCTATGGTCGTATAAAGAAGACGAAATTTCAGAATATTTAAAACAGTGCCTCATTAAAACGGTTGTATCTGCGAAAATGCTGGAGATACATGGTACTTCCGGTGCGCGTTGCAAGCGGGAAAGATTGCACTTT
>NW_025220778.1:0-151 GCF_014066325.1 Apis laboriosa | reverse complement strand
GTCGTATAAAGAAGACGAAATTTCAGAATATTTAAAGCAGTGCCTCATTAAAACGGTTGTATCTACGAAAATGCTGGAGATTCATGGTACTTCCGGTGCGCGTTGCAAGCGGGAAAGATGGCTCTTTACACTGAATCTTCACTGGTTACGC
>NW_025220777.1:0-431 GCF_014066325.1 Apis laboriosa | reverse complement strand
GACTATACGCATGCTTGCATCACTTAATAACATCGTTCAGTTTTTCGACCGATTCGATCACTCGCTTTAAAGAAAACGATACTAATCGAAACGAATATTATATAATATTATATATAATTCGCGCAATCTCATAAACGTGCATACTTATGTGTATATATATATGCATTTTTCTCGATTGTTACACGTCAAAATATTTGACATGGCAGATATATCAGAAACGTTAAAAGTACGTAAATAGTACGCTAATAATGATAAAGACGCGTTACAACATTAGACGTGGTGGTCAATATATATTGATACTAATTCTTCGAAATTTTTCTCTTTTTACGAACCTAATTTTTCACCCCTGATATAGCTTTTGTTCCACCAACGTTATTATTAATAGCCTGTATTTATTTTTTCCATTTTCCGCATACGGTTTGGATGCACTT
>NW_025220776.1:0-306 GCF_014066325.1 Apis laboriosa | reverse complement strand
AAATATATATATACTATTATATATTAATTCCCAAAAATATGATATCTGTTAACTGAAGATTTTTGAATTTTTAATTTTAAGTATTATTTTTCTTTGCAAAAACTTTTGTTATGGCTTTATTAAAGAATTATTAACAAAAAATATTAGTCAATTACAAAAAAATATTAGGAATGTAGCATACGTGACCGTTAGTTATGTGCTGCTGACCGAATAAGTCTAAACATATCGAAAAAAATCTATTAAATTTTATTATATTATTGTTAATATTACATATAAAATATTATAGTTTATTAATTGTTTATAATA
>NW_025220775.1:0-796 GCF_014066325.1 Apis laboriosa | reverse complement strand
GCGAATATATTCGTTGTGAAGGGATAATGAAGGAGTAATCAAAGAAATGGCCGAAATTATAAAATATTTCGAAATGCCGGAAAAATTTATATCGTAATTTTTTCTTTCTAATATTAATTATAAAAAATATACTCGTGAAAAAATAATTCGTAGGAGGATTATTTCGAAAAATTTATATCGTCCAATGAAACGAGATGTTCGCAAAAATTGTTATATAATTTTTTCTTTCTAATATTAGTTAGAGCAAATGTAGTCGAAAAAATAATTCGTAGGATTTGAATAATTGACGCGTTGAACTCATTGAACCGCTTATTTCGAAATATTTCGAAAAATTTATATCGTCCAATGAAACGAGATGTTCGCAAAAATTGTTATATAATTTTTTCTTTTTAATATTAGTTACATTAGCAAATGTAGTCGAAGGGATAATTCGTACGAAGATTTGATTCGCGTTCGAAAAATTGACACGTTGAAATGGCCGTTTATGAAATATTTCGAAANTGAAGGGATAATGAAGGAGTAATCGAGGAAATGGCCGAAATTATAAAATATTTCGAAATGCCGGAAAAATTTATATCGTAATTTTTTCTTTCTAATATTAATTATAAAAAATGTACTCGTGAAAAAATAATTCGTAAGAGAATTATTTCGAAAAATTTATATCGTCCAATGAAACGAGATGTTCGCAAAAATTATATAATTTTTTCTAATATTAGTTAGAGCAAATGTAGTCGAAAAGATAATTCGTAGGATTTGATTCGATACATTCGCGTTCGAAAAATTGACACGTTGAAAT
>NW_025220774.1:0-288 GCF_014066325.1 Apis laboriosa | reverse complement strand
GTCACACTCAACGATATTTCAATTCACAGAAAGACAAAATTAAGATTTTTGAGCGGAAAAGCTGCATCACTTATCGAAATCAATATTTCGTTCCTGAATATTACGTTTCACATCGGTATAGTTCTATGATGATGACGCCTTTCTGAACGTTTTCAATTTCGATTTTGCGTATTTCTGTTTTCCATGGCGANGTTGCAATTTCGTGCAAAATCGAATTTTCACATCGGAGTTCATCGAAATTCGAATATCAGAATAGAAACGTCAGACTCAACGATATTTCAGTTCACA
>NW_025220773.1:0-214 GCF_014066325.1 Apis laboriosa | reverse complement strand
GCGTCTTCCAATTTTCATCTTATAAGGAAGAGCAATTCTTTTCAATTATCCCTTTGTTCCAATGTATTTATAATTATTTATAATTATAATACAATTATATAATAATATAATAATATACAATTATATAATAATTCCAATATATTTATAATTATACCGATAGATATCATCAAATGAAATAACTTCAATTTTCATATTTATATAACTCATCGAAACG
>NW_025220772.1:0-557 GCF_014066325.1 Apis laboriosa | reverse complement strand
TAAATAACGATTTTACTCTTACACTCACAAAGGAAGCCACGTTTCGTGAATTAAATTAAAACACCTGTTATCGCCGGATGGACGATGGCAACTACCCTTTCCTAGCTTTTGTCTCGATATGATCGTTCAAAATTCGATATTTTTATTAAAGAAATAAATAACGACTTCATTTACACTCACAAAAGAAGCCACGTTTATTAAGCGCGAATTAAATTAAACAAACGCCTGTTATCGCCGGATGGACGATGGCAACTACTCTTTCCTAGCTTTTGTCTCGCCCCGATATGATCTATAGCCATTCAAAATTCGATATTTTTTATTAAAGAAATAAATAATTTTACTCTTACGCTCACAAAGGAAGCCACGTTTCGCGAATTAAATTAAGTAAATTCCACGCCTATCACCGGATGGACGATGGCAACTACTCTTTTCTAGCTTTTGTCCCGATGTGATCGATAATCATTCAAAATTCGATATTTTTATTAAAGAAATAAATAACGATTTCACTCTGGAAAAGGATCGTTCAAAATTCGATATTTTTATTAAAGAAATAAATA
>NW_025220771.1:0-200 GCF_014066325.1 Apis laboriosa | reverse complement strand
ATGCGGACGTCGTTACACCATCTTTTCGAGGGATGTGAAGCGAACAATTCAACAATCAATTTTTCATTCTAGACATTTACATCTTATTTATTTCAGTATATAATAATAAATTGTGTTACGTGGATATATTTATTTATTATTCACACGAGTTAGAATTTTTTAAATTTTTATTATTATTATTATTCATTTATTATGTTATT
>NW_025220770.1:0-207 GCF_014066325.1 Apis laboriosa | reverse complement strand
TTTCGTAATTCGTAAATCTCGTATAATAATAGAACTTATTTTCGTTGAAGAGGGACAAACGAGGATTTTATTATTAATATTATATGTAAAATAATTATATGTATCCTTTCCAAAAATTTCTTCTCCCAACGTTCTTACATCCTTCCTCGACACGAGAAAATTTTCGTAATTCGTAAATAATAATAAAAATCATTTTCGTTGAAGAGG
>NW_025220769.1:0-559 GCF_014066325.1 Apis laboriosa | reverse complement strand
GAGGATCAGGTTGATGGAGGAACGAAAGAATGTTTGGTTTTTTCTTTTTTTTTTATCGTTGGTGAAGAAGATCATTCCGCTTGGTAAATTAAGGGTGAAAATTTCTCTCGTTCCATTCTATTCTACCGAGTTTAAAGATTGCAGTCGAAGTTTTTTGCTTCGTTGTAATTTGTCGATTCTACGAAGCGTAAGAAAGTGAGTTTACGATTACAGTTATTGAAAACGGGGTTGAAGAGAGAGAGAGAGAGTTTGGAAATTATTTTTAGAACCATTGACACCCCTTTTAGGAATAGTTAAGGGTGTCCCTTTTACTCACGAATCGGGGAATTTCGACAAAACATCAACACGCGGTGTTTACGTTCGGTGACGCTTTAAGGTGCCGACGTTTGTGGAGCACGTAATTCACCGAAGTTCAGAAATAGAAGAAAGAAATGTGCATAAGAAAGCGAAACACGAGGAAACGCTTCCTACGTTTCCTACAAAAATTTCGAAACTCCATTCTATTTTCTACTCCTGGAAAGTATCTCCAAGAATTATTAAATCCTCCACAACACTTTCA
>NW_025220768.1:0-467 GCF_014066325.1 Apis laboriosa | reverse complement strand
TTTTTGTTTTTATTATTAAAAGATTTCTAAGTTTTTATTATTAAAAGATTTCTGGGTTTTTTTAACAGATTTCGATTAATTTAAAAAAAAAAAAACGTGTATCATATATGTATCCTTAAAAAGGATTAATTATTTTAATCATTTCTTTACTTAATTTCGTAACTAAATTTATTCGTATATTTTTTTATCGATCCTCTTCATTCTAAGAAAATTCCCTAGATATGCTCTTTCATCTATAACGTTAGAATTTCTTTAATCTTCTATAGGGATATTATAAGGCATCAAAGATACGGTTTCAAAGGAGCGATTGTCGAGTAAAATAAAATATTACCAATCGAATTTTTTGTTTTTATTATTAAAAGATTTCTAAGATGGTTTTTTTTAACAGATTTCGATTAATTTAAACAAAAAGACGTGTATCATATATGTATCCCTGAAAAGGATTAATTATTTTAATCATTTATTTC
>NW_025220767.1:0-613 GCF_014066325.1 Apis laboriosa | reverse complement strand
AAAAATGATGGGGTGAAGGAACAACATAGGAGAAGGAAAAGATGATGGAACGAAACGCTATAGAATGGGAGAAAAATCGAAGGACAAAAAATGATGGAGTGAAGGAATAATGTAGGAGAAGGAAAAGAAGAATCGAATACGAAAGATGATATAGAAATAGAAATAGAAATGGACGAAAGAGGAATCGAAGAATGATAGAAGAAGGCAAGTTAGGGGCAAAGGAAGGATGATGATGGAACGAAGAGCTATAGAATAGGAGAAGAAGGACAAAAGACGATGGAGTGAAGGAACAATGTAGGAGAAGAAAAAGAAGAATCGAATACGAAAGATGATATAGAAATAGAAATAGAAATGGGCGAAAGAGGAATCGAAGAATGATAGAAGAAGGCAAGTTAGGGACAAAGGAAGGATGATGATGAAACGAAGCATTATAGAATGGAAGAAGAATCGAAGGACGAAAAACGATGGAATGAAGGAACAACGAAGGAGAAGGAAAAGAAGAATCGAATACGAAAGATGATATAGAAATAGAAATAGAAATATACGAAAGAGGAATCGAAAAATGATAGAAGAAAGCAAGTTAGGGGCAAAGGAAGGATGATGATAGAACGAA
>NW_025220766.1:0-788 GCF_014066325.1 Apis laboriosa | reverse complement strand
TCACGCATAATACTCGGGCGCAAAAAGCCTAAACTAGGGAAAGCGTCCCGAGACGCCTCCGACACCCGAGCTTGGCATACTACTTGCACACTCTAACTTTACGTACCAATTTCCTGAAATCGATTGACGATGGCTAGCGATCATTGCGTAAAACGCGATAAAAATACATGTATATATCTTAATTTTAATTATATTTATTAATGAAATGCTCTTTTTAAGAAATTTAAACCATAATTTGAAAATAAAAATTTTAATATTGCGTATAACATATTGTTGGAAATTATCGAGATTAGTCGTCAATATTTTAAATTATAATATTCAAATTATAATAAATCTATATAGAATGGATAAACGACGCAATTCCATAGCCTAACCACACACACACAATATGGAAAATACGTCGTGCACGATACACTAACGCACCGTCAATCGCTAAAAATTTTTTATTAACTTATAAACTAAAATCATCATGCCCATTGCCTCTCTCTCACACAAGTAGCACTTGGGCACGTGAGTGAGATCCTGGCAAAAGACATGAAAAGGGTTAAACCTGAAAATCCTGAGCTAAAAAAAATATTAGTGCGAATCTAACGGGCTAAAATTATATTATCTTATTTCAGTCTTTAATAAATCATTTACTCTTATTTAAATTTAATGAATTATTCAATTATTAATTTTATTAAAAAGTAAAATTACAAACAATAAAAAAGATATTTATTTGTCATAATTAATAATAAAAAATAATTGATTCTAAATAGAATATTAATGAAAACAACCTCAGGCGATTT
>NW_025220765.1:0-548 GCF_014066325.1 Apis laboriosa | reverse complement strand
CTCTATCCGGAGATTTGAGGTTAGATTAAAAAAAGAAAAAAAGTTCTACGTCTTCTACTTTTTGGACTAAGAGTCAATATCGTCTATCGAATCTTCAACCTCGTCTTCCCCTTTCAACTTTTCCTTTCCAAGGAAATTTTCATATTTCGTTTTATCAATCTTATAAACGAAACGATTAACTTTACGTTTTAATAGAATTCTCTATCCGAAGATTTGAGGTTAGATTAAAAAAAGGAAAGAAGTTTTAAGTTTTTCTATTTTTTAGGCTACTAAGAATCAATACCAATCGTTTTTCGAATCTTTAACCTCGCCTTTCCACTTTAACATACGGATATTAAAATAAAATTCTTAATTCCCTTTCCAAAGAAATTTTCCTATCGTATTTTATCAATCTTATAAACGAAACGATTAACTTTATGTTTTAATAGAACTCTCTATCCGAAGATTTGAGGTTAAATTAAAAAAAGTAGTTCTACATTTTCTACTTGGGCTATTATATTAAAATAACACGTCTTATTTCCCTTTCCAAAGAAATTTTCCTATCGTAT
>NW_025220764.1:0-269 GCF_014066325.1 Apis laboriosa | reverse complement strand
CGTTAAGATGACCGCGAAATTTAAAATATGATCGCTTCGTTAGGAAGTAACTTTTAAAATTGTAAAATTCTCGAGAGTCGAGAGTTTGCGAATAATTTTTAAAATTAATTCTCGAGCATTGTTCTTGGAGGGGAGATATTTTTCGTATTTTTCAGAGTTCGATAATATCGTTAAGATGACCGCGAAATTTAAAATATGACTGCTTCGTTAGGGAATAATTTTTAAAATTGTAAAATTCTCGAGAGCAATCGATTTGCGAATATAATTTT
>NW_025220763.1:202-358 GCF_014066325.1 Apis laboriosa | reverse complement strand
AACGTATCTGAGATAAACAAAGATGGATGAGGTATTTCTGATCGATTTCGATTTAGACACTCCGTAATTGCGATTTTCGTGTCGAAAAGATGCTATATAGTTAAAAATGCAGTTTTCACTGAAGAATTCATCGAAACGTCAATTTCGGAATAGAAA
>NW_025220763.1:0-104 GCF_014066325.1 Apis laboriosa | reverse complement strand
ACGTATCTGAGATAAACACAGATGGATGAGGTATTTCTGATCGATTTCGATTTAGACACTCCGTAATTGCGAATTTCGTGTCGAAAAGATGCTATATAGTTAAA
>NW_025220762.1:0-1757 GCF_014066325.1 Apis laboriosa | reverse complement strand
AACAACAACCGCTCGAGAATTGTCAGAAAAATTACGCGTATCCCGTAAAAAATTTCTTCGCCGAAAAAAGAAATTTCATCTTCATCGAGACACGAATCACTCTAAATCACTCTCCGCTACCGTGAACACGTCCTATTAATACCACGTCGAGCAGCTCTCACGTATACGTTCCCGGAGATCGGGTTAATGCACGCTTTTAATGTCCACCGCCACGCTAAAGTACAGAAGACAGCTTCGATACGCGGTTTCACGAGTTCGAAGCAACCGGCTCGAACCGCCTCTAATTGTTCCGCGCTGTTTTCGACGACTACGATCGATCGAGAAATCGAGACCGCAATCCGCTGTCCCTTTTTGTTATTAATGCCCGGGACTGTCGTCGATTATGTTGTATACCTCGGTGCGTGAATACGAACCGGGTGAGAAATGGAGGCTATCCGTCAACGAGACAATGGTTACCCGACTGCCACGGGGAATTGATGAGTGAACGCATGTACGAGATGTGTATGGGATGGCGATGATGGGATTACGCGGACGAAATTGTGATTACATGGTCATTTTTAGGGAGCTACCTAATGACGATACGGAGAAACGATGTTCCTGGGGTGGTCGATAGCTTCTGGGATGGATTTTTTCAACCTATTCACCGTGTACTCGTACAGTCGATTGCAAAAGGTAGGTTTGTCGCGAAAGGAAGGATTTTATTTAAATAAATAAACGTGTCCATTGTTCAAAGTAAGCAACGATTCGATTCTGGAGGAATCGAAACGAATGCATAAGTTGAGTTGTTAGAGTTATGGGCGATTTAAGTCAAGGAGCGAGACAGAGTTACGAGATGGTGCGGTGGAGCGACAGAGACAGAGGTGTTTCGCTCTATCGCCGCACCGCGCCGCTAGGCGTAACACTTATTTGACGCGATTCTCGAACATATTCGAATTAACTTTTCGCAACAGGATAATTAATTTATTTAACATAGTTGCGATGAAATCGATCTCGATGTATCTGGTTAATGATAATTCTCATGTAATTTTAAATGCACTTTCTAATTAATTCGTCTGGTTGCACTCTGGTAACGTTCAATAATCGATCGAGGAAAAGAGGATTTTTAATTACGTTAACCGGATCAACCAATGTAATTGATAGCTTTATAGGTGTTTTATCTTGATCGGGAAATTTACTAAGCGGACCTGATCCGAGGAATCACGTGTTCGTTATTGGATTGAATCGAGTAAGGGGAACGTGGTAGCGTAATAAATATATATTCATTAAAAACTGGCATTTTCACTGCGTTCAGTGTTTTAATTATCGATCATAATTTAGACGCATCGAACGAAATTCTCCAATAATACAAACACTTTTTTATTAAATTATTAACAGAATTGTTAATAATTCGAAATTCAACTTTCTCGTTTATCCGATCAAATCGAACTACGTTTTTCAATCTCGTCAACTGATGTTGAACAAGAGAGTCAAGACCACAAAAAATTCTCCATTATTTTCTTTTTCGACCACGCTATACAATCTTTTCTACAATCTCATCTCAAAATTAATCTCAAAAAGTAACAAGATTTGCCTTTCCAGACTATGTGATGCCCAACAAGGTGATACCATAATAGTTCTCGATTTACAGACATAATCCTGTCTTCCATTTAAACTTCATGTACGTTCAAATTCAATTTTCAAAATATGAATATATACATATCGAAATAACTCTTCTAACATATATTGTCCTTAATCCAAAACAAATGAATCAAAATATC
>NW_025220761.1:0-1027 GCF_014066325.1 Apis laboriosa | reverse complement strand
TATAGATACTTGAACTATCTGTAATGTATATTATATCCCTCTTGTGAGGAGAGCATAGGATATTTAGGTCGTTAATTTGACTTAAATTGTGCACATAGTTCATACTTACTATCTATAATAATATGATACACATATTATATTATTTTAGAATTTTCATCAGAAAATCGTAATTAATGTATTATCTCAAGTTTCCGAATATAATATCTATATTGTATTATATTGTATTTGTATTTATAATAAGATTAATTTACAGAAAATGAATTTTGAAAATTATATATTCTATATCTCTTCATGGAGAAAGAGATATAATATTGAAAAAAAGATTTATAAAATAAATATTTTTAAAACATTAAAGATAGTATTTAAGAAAAAAATTAAATTATATTACATCATATTATATCATCAAATTAAATTAAATTATATCAAATATTGCATGTATAATTGATATTCATTACATTATCAATTTAATGTTATATAAGTAAATTTATTAATGTAATTATTTAAATCGTAAAATATGTATAATATAAATATAAACTTTCAAATATTGTATTTTGCGTAGCTTTTTTTATAGATTGTTTCATTTATCTTGTTTTTTTTTATATTTTTGTTAAAATAAAGAATTATATAATTAAAATGAAATCATTTATATCAAATTTTATAATTTATAATTTTTTCTTAAGATCATTTTTTTTCGATTCGAAGATCATCAACTTTTTTTGTAAATTAACGTATATTTTTTAATAATGTTATAATATATATCAAGATGAATTCAACAATCTTCAAATTTATTCAAATGAATTTGATTTTTATTAGTTTTAAAGCATTTAGTAATAAAATACATTTTAAATTATAATTTTAATCTTTGCATATTAATATTTTTGTCTTAATATAATTTTTCGAAATAACAAAAAATAATAAGAATATTATATGTAAAAAAAACATCCTATAAATTCAATATCTACATATATATATATTTATATATATTAAACATTTTATTATTATTATATTTTATTATTATTATTATTAT
>NW_025220760.1:0-283 GCF_014066325.1 Apis laboriosa | reverse complement strand
ACGATCGAATGTCTTGAAAGAGAAATAAATATTTTTAATAATTCGAAAAAAAGAATTTCTCTTTTTCGAAAATTATCATATATGAGAAATATGATCGTATTCGTTTTGATTATCATAATCAAAAATAAAGCAACATTAAATGTGGAAAAGAAAAATAAATATTATTAGAGAAATTTATCTCGATCACTTATAAATAATATCGTACGATAATATTTTTCACTTATATATCTTTTCGAAAAATAACAACACGAATGAGATATGATTTAATGTTTTGCTTCTCGTT